>NC_040039.1:5721148-5806325 GCF_003713205.1 Coffea eugenioides
TTTTTTTTTACCCTCCCAACCGTTCTCACACCCTTTTCAGTCACTCCTAGGTCTAGGATTCGATTCGTTCTCATAACCCCTACTATTTTCATTCCCAACCGCTAGGTTGAGGAGTAGGTCCTTGAACTAAGCAGCAAGAAGGATTCTAAGAGCTATCCTTTGATCACTTTAAGAAAATACTAATTTTTGTGGGCAAAGAAATCTTAATAGACTTTTAAAGGTTTTGGATCAAAATTTTCATTTTTAATAATACTTATCAAAAACTATCTAAGGAGGTATTTTCTAAAAATATAGAACTAATGTGTGTTTAAGCTAATGGTGTTAGCATGCTCACAAATTCCGATTATTTACATTTTAGAACAACTCAACAGAGGGTGAAGGACACAAAAACCCCACACGTTGATGAGTGGACCATTACTCAGAGTGAAAATCTAAAGTATTTTTATTTCGTGTTTATCCCCAGAAAGCGAAAAATGAAATTACGGATGTAAGCAAGCCTAATTAAATCAAACATTTAGGTGCTCAAACTTATTTGTTATTTCTATTAAGTTTAAAAATACGTTGAAGTTCGACTTGTTCTTAAATTAGGTTATATCAAACTAAAGATAAAACAAATACTTTTTTTTTTAGTATGAGTAGGAAGTCTTAAACTCTGACCTCTCATTTACACTTCCTCTATCTATATCACTCAATCTATCCCTCCCTTAACCCAAGATAAAATAAACTCTAGTAATTTAAACATCTTACATATAAATTTCAAATTTTATGATAATCGAACCAAACTCGTGGCAAACTTGAAAAGTTACTAAATTCGATCAAGTATCCAATAGCTTGATTGGTTTTTTGAGGGACAAATGAAATATACCCAAAATGTGCTCAATCAGGCAGCCTTTACATTGATTCCCTAATAAAAGTTTTTTTTAAAAAAAAAAAAAAAGGTGACACAAGCTGGTCATTATCTGTCCCTGGTTAGGACTCGAACTGACTCCACAACCGAGAAATCTGATCAACTCCTCTTGGCTCTTGCTGAAGTTCTGCAGAAAGTTTTTTGTGGTTTTGGTTTTGATTCGCACGACACCCTTTTGTCCCAAAAAAGGTAAGGGGACGGGTTTTCTCTTGCGGCTTGGTGCTAGTTAAAAATGAGGATCCGGAGTTTGTGGATCCCTCACAATCCCTTTCGCACGATGCACAAGCAACAGCACGAGGACTTCCTCCATTGGCTCTGCCGAATTTGCTGATTCACCAAATGACATCGTTTCTAGTATTTTAGGTTGAAAAAAGAAATATGCATTTGGTGAAATAATGATCCCACGAACACATTCACTTCACAAGAACACCTTACCTTTCTGACATACCATCAGGAGGAGATACCGACATTTGGTTTAGAGAATACTGAAATTATACTTTTAGGCACTTGCCGCTCGGCTTTTGGATACTACTTGACAATGCCAAAAAAAAAGCCCTTTTTGGCATTTGAGAATTTGCCTAACTTTTTTATCTCTTGACTCTCATGCAATAGGATTAGGTAGTTAACTCATTATGACACCAGAAATGCGTGTGGAAAACTACTCTCCACTAGCAGCATACCTACACCAGGGGCTGTTTCCAGTGTCTGGTCGTTTCAAGAAAGAGCATATTATCAAAGATGATTTTTCCCTAATCATGCCACTATTGCTCATTCTAATTAAGTGGAAGCAACAATGGTTTTTGCCAAGGAGGAGGAGAACGCAGACGATGTGTACTGAAAAAGATGAGAAAGGCATCTTTCTCAATCTGCAGCCACTAGTCATGAAATGTTTTCTGTTCCCTCCTCCACATCATTAATGTCAGTTGTCAAGCCTTTTGGCATTAAACACCAACGCATTAGTACAAGATATGACAGAAGAATATTATCCCTAGTTCCATAAACGTTGAACTTTGTGCTTAATAATTCAACTCCAATACATTTGGTTAAGCATAAAATACCAAACCTGTTTATAAAATGATTTGATAGGAGTCACTCTGTGAGATTATCGTGCTTGCAAATTGCAACCAGAAACTCCAAGGATAGCTGTTTAAGATAATAATGCATCCGTCCTCCCTCGACAGGTCGGCAACCGAAGTACTGAAAGTGGAAAAAACCACGTTGGTGCAGAGCATAAATCTCTATTCAGACCATAACATAAGAGGAATATAAAATAGACACAAACAACGTGGGTATTATGGTGTTTGTGTACAATATAGAAGTATAATTAAATATACAAATAATAAACTATGGAACAATTTTCAGATACGGTAAACCGTAACTTAAAGATGAAGTTCATAAATACCATGAAGAGTTTTCTCAATGAATTGTCCCTTGATTTCAAATATTTTGCATCTGCAAACTGCATATACTCCATATCTACAGATGAATTTTGCAAACTTGTTCTTTACGTGACCAACAATCATCCAACATGTAAGAGGATCTTTGGATGGCATGGTTTATGCCGTTGCATCTAGAGCATAACATTTGTGGTTTTCCATAAAAACCAGAAACCCAACATTCTTAAGGGAATCATGACCATCAAAACCACGGCCGCTCGCGTTTTTCTTTTCCAGGGGCTAATGACCACTTGATCTACTCTTATGGATCTTTAGTGTTACTCTCTTATGGATCTTCTCTCTACATTCTTTTTGGCTGTTGCAGTACACAAAGCTTCAAGCACATTGCATCAAGATATCCATGCTGAGTTCAGCAACACTTTCCAGTTTCCCTATAGCTGATCACTCAAATCCTATCAGTTTTAGGCATCTTCATGTGAGTGTCACAGCCATATAAGAGGCAATAAACTTAGTCAGTATGACACTAAAAATTGCTTACTTGCAGCCCAAAAAAAAATTAATTTTTTTTTTTTTTTGCTTACTTCTGGTCAAAAGCTACATTCCTGTCATTGCAACAACTTTTGCTCGGCTAGTGTGCTTCAGCACTTTTTGTCTTAAACCATGAATTCTTTTAGTTATGAATCAAAACCATAATCAGCAGAAAAGCTACAGCACAAGACTCTTCGTTCATCAACCAAGATGTAGTGCAGGGAAGGAAGAAGTCTTGGAATAAAACTAATCCTGCAGTACAATCCGTAAAGTAATTAGCATAATAGACCAGAGTTTCTCTTATTAATACTTCAAACATGTAATTACACCTGTTGAGATTCATTATCAAATTTTGGCTAAGAAACTGATTTCTGAACTTAAACACAAACCAGAAATTGTTTCAGAAATTATAATATCAGGATCTCTAGATAAAACCACACAAAAATGATTCACCTGATAGTCGGCCAGTCAGATCAGATTTTAAACTCCCAGATTGTGGTCCTACTGTATAAAATATCTTTCAAGATTCAATTATCTTTTTAACCCCTGTATAACTATAAACTTGCCGCTCAAAGAAAATCTATAAACTAGCCAATTATTCTGTCTATGCCCTACCAATCATGCTGGTGCTCAGTACTGATCATTACTACATGCTCACACACAAAATATTGCACAATTACATCTGTTTATGACATCACATTAATTGGTTCCAAGTGGCAAAAGTTTCTTGAGTGCAAGTGCCAACTTATCAGAGGCACGGTGTACAAGATAAGAACATAGTAGTTTATATTTACTAACTTTAAATCATTCCAAGCTCCTTCTTACCAATTCATCCCAGTTTAGCATCACCAACACATGGGTCTGCAGCAACTCAACTTGGCCACATAGTACAATTTTGACAAGGAAGGCCAACAGGTTTTGTACTTTTCTCGATGTTCTCCTCTATACAGTATTATCTACCAAGACTCTTCTAGGAAAACCTAGATTTTCAGGCACAAGCAATCATGGTTACAAGATAAATCAATTCTTCCTTTTTCAAGGACTTATTCCCCTTTTTACTTCCATTTCCTCCATTCAGCTCCTTTCCAACATCAGTCAGCTTGCAGCAACCCTTCTAAAGAAGATTGACAATGAAGGTTAGCACACATTCCTTTAGATTTCCAATGTATGCGCAAAAGATTTCTGACTATATGTTTTTACAGTTACTAGGATGGATGCACCGAAAACTAAACCAAAACAGAGCAGACCCAATGATGAATTTTACAACTGGTAATTGACTCATGTTCCATTCTATGGCAATATAGCTCCAAATCAATCACAAGTTTCATCTGCATTTCCTGAATTTCTTTTCTTCCTTTTCATAGTTCTCAGCTCACCAGGACTGAAAGAATTTATACAACCTAGATCAAGGATAAAAAACTGTTCAATAACATTATTTTGGCAGCTAACATCTCCCTTGGAGGATTTTTTTTTATCAGCTAGTAAACTTCTACAGAAAGACTAAAATTCCAATACTAACTGCAGGTAAGTCATAAGAACCTTATAGATCACTTATAAGGGGCTACCCCCTTCCCTAGTGCTTTTATCTTGTCTGGAACGTAAGCCAGAGAGTTGACTCTAAAAATCCAACATGTAATAGAAAACAAAATGATATAGAACCACAGAAAAGTCCTAACAATTCTTCTTAGTCCTTTCTTTTGAAACCTTCAAATTTATTGTTTCAGGAAATCCTCCTAACTGCTACTCGGCAAGGAAGCCATTTGATGAGAAGCTTTACCATGCAGAGCCCACCTATAGCTTTGCACAGTCAGGACAGCCAAGCAGGATATGTGGAAGGTTCTCAAATGAAATCAAGGGAAACGGAATTGAAGAGTCCTTCCAAGAAGACTCATCCGATGAGCTATTCCATGGTTTTCTTGCGATTGGTACTCTAGGTTTAGAATCACTAAACACAGAGCCCCCAACACCGACATTTCCAAAGCCTTTTGAAAACATGACCGACAAAGAAGTAAAGATAACCGAAGATGAACTCAAGCTAATAAACAATGAGCTAGCAAAGTTCCTTGAAGCCGAAGCCAAAGAAGTTGCTGATGAATCATCAGCAAGAAGCAGTCAAGCAAGCATCATTACCTTTAGCAACAAGCAGCATGATGAGACAGATGCAGAAGACTTGGCAGATTCAACAACTTGTCCACTGCAAACATATCTCTTTGGTTCTTCCATTGAATTGCCCGAAATGGCTGCAGTGCCAAAGAAAGAAAAGACATCACTTGAGGAGCTCTTCAGGAGAACTGACACCAGTTGTGAGAAGTCTACAAATAAGTATGATTGCACAGACTATCAACCTAAGAAAAGGCATGCTTCACACTTCATGAAGAAGATTCTGAAGAAGCTTCAGTCAACGGCAAGTAGTTGTACAACTGCTTCCGCAGAAAAAGCAACTGAATCTGAAGCTATCAAGAGGAAACTCCCTAAGGTTGGTATCATATACTAAGTGCTCTAATCATTTCCCACATTAATTGAACTGGTAAATTGTTCCTATAGCAAGGTTGCTAAGGTCAGTGCAACCCTAAAGATGGCTTTTTTCCTGTCTTATATCTCCATAACAAGCTGAGCTAAATGGGGCCAAACCTGCTCTTGCTCTTTTGGGTTCATAATTGCCTTCATAGATTTTACTTCTTTCTTCCATTTGAAAGGATTGTTCGCAAAAATAGTCTTACCTCTATGGCCCACAATTATCTCTATGACCTAAGTCATGCAAAAACTTAAATGCCTCCTGAACATGCAGAATAACTTGACATCACCAATGACCGGATCTATTTAATATGTCAGAGTCTATATTATCTGAGGCAAATGGAATTAATCATGGTGATCTAAATGATGAAAGATTCTTGGTCAACATTTAGGCAGCAATATGCACTACATCAAACAGGTCAATATATAATAAGTGTATAAAAGTCCTATGAAGGTGGAATCACCATGTTGTGTACTTTGAGAGGTAGGATCTAAGACACCACAAATTTAAGAATCCCTAGAAGAAGATTTCAGATGAATTTCCAACAGAAAATTGGCCATTTTATAACTTACCTTACAGAAACGAAACTACAACTAGTTCACTCTTTTGTTGTGGTAACTGTAAGAGGACTGTGAACATTATGAGTTAATAATATCTCTGCATGGTCCATGCAGGTCATGAAAATCTTCCACCGAAAAGTTCATCCAGAAGGATTCACAACCAAGAAGCAGTTCATTCAAGCAGATGAAGACAAAAGCAAGAAAAACTCCAGCAAGTCCAACAATCATTATGCGGAAGACACAGGGAAAAAAAGGTCTCATAACAAGTCCGATTTAAAGAAGGAAATCTCCAAATCTGTGCTATCTTTTAAACGGGCAGACAGCGGCCGTGTAATGGTTAATAGGGAGCACTGGATCAAAACTGATGCTGACTGTAAGTTAAAAAAAAATACGTATTTATCTTGGTATGAAACATCAATCTAACTGTTGTATTGATTAAACTGCAGACTTGGTGCTGGAGCTGTAGAAGAGAAGGCTCAGAAGATGTGAAATCTATCATCTGTTCAACTATCAATAAATATAGTTCATGAGCGTGTGCTGGTAATTATGTCATTAGCTATGAGTGGTGATGCTTGAACTCAATGTAGAGAGAGAATAATGAGGGTTCTCCCTATCTCCCTGTGTGTGATACTGAAGTAAAAATGGATTGTACTACTATTATACTAAATTTCCGAAGCATTTCTGTCAAAAAGATGGTTTTTCTTACATAAATTGTAATGCTGCAAACTCCAGGTCTTTCCTGCTGTCCAGTTGAGTTGCATCATACCAGAATTGTGCATCAAAGAAGTATGAGCTTATCTGTATTTCATTAAATATCAAAGAGGAAAAAAAATAGAAATAAAAAATAAAAAGAAGAAAGTGGATGTCCTTAATTTAATGGTATTTTATTCTAGCTGTATAAACATGATTGTTCAACTCCAGCAACATAAATAACCAATGGTTTGCTATGCTCTGTGTCCATACCTTATCCATTTACATCTCGCATAGCTCAAGTAGGCCTAAAAGCATTGCATCTATTAAACTGGAACTGGATTGCCTTTAAGTATTCCACCCATCTCCATCCTCCACGATTGAGCTACTTGGGATGGCAACTCTCTATAAATAAATCTGCATTTCTGCATTAGTCAATGCCGATAAATAGCAGCATGCAATTAGAATAGAACAAAGAACAAAGACATCCAAAATATAGTTAGCTAAGTCCCATCGAAAAACTTGTACTCACTGGATCCAAAATCTGGTATCAGAGGACTGGTATCGCTATAAGAGATAACTAGACCTATATATTAGTTCAAAAAGGAAGTATAAAGGATGATACAAGTCAAAGAAATATATTGAGAAACAAAGGAAAGGATTATTGAGGAGAAACTTCATATAATTTAAGTGTTTTGATCATAGGAAATAGGAGACTGGACTTGGGGAAAAGGAAAGCAAGACAAAGATTTACATCCTCACTACATTCCACCCAAAATTTCCACTCTCTATAAGACTATGATTTCTGTAAATTCACTTAATTGATGCTGCTAAGTCCATCTGAACTCTTATGAGCAAAACATATGACCTTGCTAATATCTTAATTTAGGAATCTAAATTAGTTCACCACATCAACACGGGACAAGTGTACAGACAATGGAATTTGAACACGTACAATTCTACCCTGCAGACCTACTTGCTAGCTAAGGTGACTACAATTTAAACTTTACATTAATGCTTTTTTTTACACAGAAAAAAAGGAGAAAGCCTTGTGCACGATATGGAACTGAAGTCCTTCGTCCACAATTGATGCAAGTATATGATGCAGCAGTGTTCTTAACAGCCAATCAAGATAAAGGAATAAAGAAAGCAAACATCTACTTAATAGAAAATATGATTAAAGGTCCGTTTGAATTGGGTGTTGCTCGTGGTGTTTCTTGGAAAAAAAAAAAACTAACACTGTAGAAACCTCACCAACTTCCACCGCTGCCCCCTTCTCTTCTCACTCTTCCCCACCCAGGCCCACCACTGCCCTCTACTCCCTCCCGCTGCCACCCCCTCCCCTCCCGGATCCTTTTCTCCCCCCACCTAACCCCTACCAATTTACTCTTGATGAGCTATTAACCCTTACCAAAATAAAGTTTTAAACAAGAAATTAATGAGAGAAACTAGTCAGAAAGATAGAGAGTTCACATATAAATCTTTGTTTTTTTTGGGTGTGGGAGAGGGGGAGGGGAGGTTAAGAATGCTACAAATTGGCCAACATAATTTGAGCCAGGACTTTCTGCAAACATAATTTGGGCATCGAGATTCTTAAAAAAAAAAAATTCAACGCAGAATTTTATCACATTCCAGTCAGCACATCAAATTCACAGAATTCTATCACATTCAATCGGAACCAGATATCTAAGTTGGCTACGCAGGTACGTGAGGCAAATTAAACAAATGCAAAAAATAGCTGAAATTAGGGGAGATTTTTGAAATTTCAGAAGGAAAAGAGAGGAGCTCAAAGTCCCCGCTCCTACGGTTTCTGCGGGATCGAATTCTGACGAGAAAGAGATGGATTTGAATGGAGTCTGTTGTTTGTGCGGCTTGAGATGAGGAGGAGCTTGTTAGTTGTTTTGCTGTTTAGAAATTTGAGAGCACAGGCAAAAAAAAATGGCGCGCGCACCTCTATTTTTTTTTTTAAACTTTTTTAAAATTTTAGTCTTGTTATTTTTTTGGGTAAAAAAGTTCATTTGAGTTTTGACCCTCAAATTTTAACAATCTATAATAATTTTAGCCATCCAATTATCATTTGTATATTTTTAGGGGAAAATACCGGTTTTCATCCCCAAACTTTGGGCACAAGACACATTTCGTCCCTCATCTTTCGGGCATGACACATTTGGTGTCTGAATTAACAATTTTTGACCAAATGTCATCCTCAGACGGCAATTTAGCCAACCTTTAACGGACCGTTAAGTAAATGTGGCTATTGAAGCAAAATCAGGTGAAAAATGACGTTGTCTTCACTTTCCCTTTTTCTTTCACTTCAACAACTTCCTCTGCAAATTTCCAAGACTAAGCTCCTACTGCAAATTTCTCTGAGAGTAAACCCCCTCTTCCAATTATAAATATATAATTATAAGGGTAAAAAACAAAAAAGCCCCCTGTGGTAAACCTAATACACAGAAAAGCCCCCCATGGTTTCAAAATATACAACACGACCCCTCATGCTTTGAACTAAATTGTAAAGGTGACGGAATCCGTTAAAGTTAACGGAAATGGACAAAATGACCAAAATACCCTGATATAATTAAGCAAAAGACAGCTCAAAAAAATCATTTGTTTTATTCTCTAAATAGAGAGAATTGAGGGTTAAGGGGTAGAATAGGTATATTTGATAAAAATTAAGTATAAAATTTTTTTTTTAGGTTCCAATAAGTCATTTCCGTTAAATTTAACGGATTCCGTCACCTTTACAATTTAGTTCAAAGCATGAGGTATCGTATTGTATATTTTGAAACCATAGGGGGCTTTTCTGTGTATTAGACTTACCACAGGGGGTTTTTTTGTTTTTTACCCTTATAATATATAATACATATAAATATTACTTATACTAATATTTTATATAATTATAATATATATTAGATATTAAATTTAATCATTATATAACCTTATATTCATAATAATAAATATAATTATAATTATATAATTTATTAATATTATATACACATATATATTATAAGGGATAATTTCAGAAACCTCCCCTAAATTAGCTTATGGAAAAATGGGAAAATGGAAAATTTATGGAGAAAAACCATAAAGAGCTGGTGTTTTATTGGAGAACTGGTTTATTTTTATTTTATCCGATAAATAAATTTATTTATGAAAAAATGAGTACTCTGTTCTTATAATAGAGAAAAGCCATAAAGAGCTGAAGTTTTATTTGAAAACGAGTTTATTTTTATTTTATTCGATAAATAAATTTATTTACGAAAAAATAGGTACTCTGTTCTTATAATGGAGGAAAGCCCTAAAGAGCTAGTCTTTTATAGGAAAGTGATACTTTACAGAAAGTGACCGCGATTTGGTTTATGAAATTATCCAAAAAAAATTTAGAATGAATTTGTTTATTTAATTAAATAATTATTATATATATTTATATAATGCATTACATAATTATAGTAGTATATTATATGAGTATAAAGTATATTATATATTAATTATAATTTTTAGTATATATTAGTATATTTATAATAATAAATATAAATATAATTATATAATATATTATTACTATATACACATATATATTAAAATATATGCACATATAATATTCATTTATAAATATATATAAATATATTATTAGGATATATACTAGGGGTGGCAATTCGGGTCCAATCAGGTTGGCGGGTTGGGTCCTGACCCGACCAGCCAAAAAATCTGTTGACCCGAACCCGACCCGTCAACCCGTGACGGGTCAGTATATCTAACACGAACCCGAAAATTTTGGGTTGGCGGGTCGACCCGAAATGACCAGAAAATTAATTTTAATTTATTAATTTATCACTATAAATTCTAATAAAATCAATTTCTCACAAAATTAATTACATCATCAAGTAATAAAAATTTAAATAAATAATTTCAAATCAAATCCAAAATAAATTAAACACCGTAAAAGTGTTTTATCCCAAACCAAATATAAAATAAATTAAAACGAATTATATTATTTGTCCAAATATAATAATTTTAACTTCACACAAGGTAAATAAATTCATTTAGGATTAAGTAATTAATGCCTTTGAAAAAAAAGAATGATTTAGTTTATTTAGATAAAATAATTTTTATGTTTATTAAATTATTTTTAATTTGTAAACGGGTCATATCGGGTCATATCAGGTCACCACGGGTTGACCCGAAATCGACCTGTTTTCTTTTTGGGTTCATCGGGTTCGACCCGATTCTGACCCGATCCCCCAAAACTTCAACCCAAACCCATTAATTTCGTGTTAGGTTCGTGTCGTGTTTTCGGGTCGTGTCAGAAATTGCCACCCCTAGTATATACCCTAATAACTATAATATATTTAGGGTAATAACTATAATAACTATAATAACTATACCCTAATAACTATAATATATTTATATATATATATTTATAAATGTATATTATATGTGCATATATTTATAATATATATGTGTATATAGTAATAATATATTATATAATTATAATTATATTTATTATTATAAATATACTAATATATACTAAAAATTATAATTAATATATAATATACTTTATAATCATATAATATATTAGTATAATTAATATTTATATATATTATATAGTTATAATTATATATTTTATAATAATATTAGTATAATTATATAATGTATTATATAAATATATATTATAATTATTTAATTAAATAAACATATTCATTCTAAATTTTTTTTGGGATAATTTCATAAACCAAATCGCGGTCACTTTCTGTAAAGTATCACTTTCTCATAAACGACCAGCTCTTTATGGCTTTACTCCATTATAAGAACAGAGTACCCATTTTCCCATAAACAAATTTATTTATCGGATAAAATAAAAATAAACCCATTTTTCAATAAACACCAGCTCTTTATGGCTTTCCTCTATTAGAAGAATACAGTATCCATTTTTTCATAAACAAATTTATTTATCGGATAAAATAAAAATAAACCCATTCTCCAATAAAACACCAGCTCTTTATGGCTTTCCTCCATAAATTATCCATTTTCCCATTTTTCCATAAGCTAATTAAGGGGAGGTTTCTGAAATTATCCCTTATAATATATATGTGTATATAATATTAATAAATTATATAATTATAATTATATTTATTATTATGAATATAATGTTATATAATGATTAAATTTAATATCTAATATACATTATAATTATATAAAATATTAGTATAAGTAATATTTATATGTATTATATAATTATAATTATATATTTATAATTGGAAGATACTCTCGGAGAAATTTGCAGTAGGAGCTTAGTCTTGGAAATTTGCAGAGGAAGTTGTTGAAGTGAAAGAAAAAGGGAAAGTGAAGACAACGTCATTTTCCACCTGATTTTGCTTCGGATAGCCACATTTACTTAACGGTCACGTGATTTTCACGTGACCGGTTCCGTTAAAGGTTGGCTAAATTGCCGTCTGAGGATGACATTTGGTCAAAAATTGTTAATTCAGACACCAAATATGTCATGCCCGAAAGATGAGGGACGAAATGTGTTTTGTGCCCAAAATTTGGGGATGAAAACCGGTATTTTCCCTATTTTTAGACCATGAGCTATTAAAACCATATGCTTATGAGTTATGGCCCTTCCATCAATTTGAAACCGTTAACCTAGTGGAACTAGGTCAAGCGTTAACTCTAATTAGTGGAACTAGCTCAAAACGATATCATTTTGAACTTCTTTTTTCTCAATCAAGTCTTAACCACTGCAATTATTTACTCTTGTTATTTTATCATTGTCGAAATTTGATCAAATTATAGCCTTTCGATTTTCCCATAGAGTTCAAATTTATGCTTAATGAATTTAAGTAATCAAGAATAGATCTGAAGTCAAATTAATGTGGTAGTCCTATCGTAATTTTACACATCATTCACCAAATTTTTTGAATTTTATACCAAAATGTTCCTTCAAGTGTTGAGAGTTCAAATCAACAAAGTTTTGGCATGAAATACTTCAAACATTTCTGATTCAACTTTGCACTATCTTAAGTTTTCCCAGTTAATTCAAACCCAATAGGTGTCAAATATTTCAATACTTTTATGCAGATAAACTACACATGTCATTAAGATTCTAGATATACGAATTATTTATCCTAATTAACTTTAAATTAAAACCCCTAATTTGGAGTTGTTTCATTTACTGTTTCAACATGAAAACTTTCTATTTTGCTTCGTTTATTACACGTGATGCTTTTTTGTCAATTTAAACTCCTCAAACTGAGAGAAGGACTACAAGTATGCATTTAGGAGCCAAAAGTATACAACTAAGAGTTAAAGGATTAACAATATAAAATCATTAAAGTTTGAGCGCCAAAGAGGCTTTTGATCTTATTTTTTTTTAGTAATAAAATTGTATAGTTTTGCACATTAACACATGACCCCTTAATATTTTAAAACATTGACATAAGCCCTTTGTAATTTTATGTAAAACAGATATTTACCGAAAAGCAACCTATAAATAAGGGTGGCAACAAGAGCACCCGCCCCATGGGGGTAGAAATGGGGCGGGGCAGGGGGAGAAAATTCCCCCCCCCCACCTAAAACGGGGTGAGGAGCGGGGCAACATGCAATCGCCCCGTCCCACACATACAAAAAAATTACATATATATATATTTCTAGATGTATATATAATACATATATATACACAATATAATAATTTAGTTATAATCCAATTCTTTATATTTAATAATATAATTGTGAACATACAATTGTGACTTGGTCCTATTATATCTTAGCCGGATGTTTTAATGTCAATGTCATGGTATTGACAGGTTGCTAATCGTCTTTAGTTATTAGTATTTGCAACTCATTGAATGGTCTAAGGTTGAGTACTTGACCATATTTTTATTGAATATTTTGAAATAGAATAAATGATAAAATTGTCTCATAGATAAGTAGATTGTTCAATATAGTATGTTGATTTCTTCTCCTGCAGGGGAAATGGGGCGGGGAAGGGGGGTGGGGGACAAGGGGAGTTATTTGACAATGGGCGGGGGTGGGGGATCCTTCACCGCCCTAATCCCACCCCATTGCCACCCTTACCTACATATCATTGTTAGCTAAAATGTTTGTACCATCCTTACTTAGGTACTAATAGAATGAGTATCTAACTACTATGCATAAAATCCTGAGGGGATTATGTCCATATATGCAAAATCATAAAGGGATTAAGTGGATACTTTTGCAAAACCATAGGGGAGGTTAAGTTGATATTATAATTTTACCATGCATTTTGTGGAGTGTGTTTAGAACAATTGCCATAGCCAAAGGTAATTTCTGTCAATTTTTCGTTTTACATAAAATCCTAAGGGGGTTATTTTAAAATTTTAAAATGTTAAGAGAGTGATATAATAATATGCAAAATCTCAAGAAGTTATTAGTAATTTACTTGTTTTTCCCAAACACGAATTTAGTAATCCAAGTAATTCAAAACAAGTTCCGTTTTGTCAATTGAACTGAATAAAAACCCAAGATCCAACTTACCCAACCTAACCTTTTTAAATTACTAATTAGGTTTGATGGGTTATTGGGTTTGGCTGGAGCCTTAAACTTTAGTACAAAATTGTCAAAGTTAGTCATTTGTCGAAAGCCAACAAGGGAGTCATGTAAGGAGTAAAATTCTCAAAATAGTGCTTGTTTTCAAAAAGGAAACATAGGGATGGTAATTGAAGCAGGTGCCCCGCGGGAAATTAATGGGGAATGGCATCAATTTCTCTCCCCAGTTAAAAAACGGGGCAAGGGAAGTATACCTCCACCCTATCTCTGATCCCATCACCCACCTAAACATAAATTGTTTATACTAACTATATATTTATACTAATATAAATTGTTGATTAGTTATACTAATATATTTATACTAATATATATACATATAATATTGTTAGTTATAATAATTATATATTTATACTAATATAAATTGTTGATTAGTTATACTAATATATTTATACTAAATTCCAAATTACACTTTTTACTAATTAAATGTGCCCACAAGGGAGGTGGACGGGACGGGGACAAGACGGGAGGAGCAGGTGCTAGGGGGTGGGGTGGGGGCGGGGGATTGTTTGGGCAATGAAACTTCTCCTACCCCACTCCCACCCTATAGCCATTTCTATTAAAACAACACATTCATTTAAAAGATAAATTCAGAGTTTTTTAAAAGAAAATCCTACTCTAAGCTATGTACGATTTATATGATAGATAGATAAATACAAACTAAATGATGGTCTACCTTCTTGATGTTAGGAAGTCATATATTTATATCTATCACTTAGACATGTTGTAATCTTAATTTAGTTATTTTTGTAGGTGACCTTTTTTCTTAAAAAAAATAGATGCCTAGTAAATAGAAGAATGCATAGTCATGATTTTAATTTAGTCATTTTCTATAGGTGACCTTTTCTTAAAAAAAGTGGATGCCCAGTAAATAGAAGAATGCATAGTCATGATTTTAGTTTAGTCATTTTTTGTGGGTGAACCTTTTTTAAAAACGGATGCCTAATAAATAGAAGAATGCATTTGTAGATGTGTCTTTTCAGGAAATATTGCATTTACTACATGCATTTTCAGCCTTTGGGAAGGGTTTGAAATGCACCAGTATTTTTTTTAGAGTAAGTATGAAATCTCGAATCCAAAACTTTTCACTTACATTCCCTCTTCCCGTGTTACCCAACCTATCCCTCCCGACCTACTTTTTGGAGTTATATTGAAAAAATGTCACTTCTTGAGAATTTACTCGTCATGTAAGTAGGGCACATTAAAAAAAATATGAAAAAAAAGTAATTAGAAGATTGAAAACTTTTAAGTAGGTGTTTTTTTTTTTGAAAAATTTGTAGATAGGGTATGGGTTGGTATTCCCGAATTAAATTAATTAAAAAATATATTACTAAATTACCCTCGTAATAATGTGTACTCTATTGAATAGAAACATGCACCTCAACAAATAAAAATATATACTTTGGTTAATATAAGTGTACATCCAAATGTGCACATTTAAATCGCAAAAGGTGCACATATATGCTCGATTGCACACATACGATGTATGTGCACATGTATGTGCAAATAAGGGTAAATTAGTTAGTATTTCACTAGCAACAAAAGTATTTGAATAGTAACCTATACTTCATTTCAAAAAAAAAAAAACTAATATCTTATTGCCAAAATTTCCTAAAACTTACACCCCATTTATGGCTGTTCAATCTTTCTGTTCTCTTTTCCCAATTTTCCCTTAGTAAAATGCCGAATTTGCTCACTTAAAGTTTTCACCTACTTAATGGGTTTAATGGGCTTTGACAAATGCTAAATTTGACCAATTTAGTTAGGAGTTTTCCATCCATTTCTTCATGTTGGTTGAAGTCACGAGTCTTATCATTTTGGAATTTATTGGGGTGGTTTGACTTTTGCACAAACCAGATTTTACCCCACAATTAATTATGTGCCAAGCTTGAGCCTTATTAGGTTTAACCCAAATACCCAATGAAGGCCCAACCCATTTAACAATATCGCATAAGTTAAATTTACATGTTAAAAATTAATCCCTGTTATGAAACAACTAAAATATGGATGTCCCTTTGTATTCCCAAGAGGATTAATTCATGATTTATGACTATATTATGTATAGAAGTTACAATCCATAAATCTATTCATGTAGTGGAGAAACCGTTTCATAGGTTTTTTCATATTCTTATAGTAGTGGGTGTTTAATAGAATTGATGTACATTTAATCTTGTAGTACCTATATATAGAGGTACATTGACACCCTTTATGAGGACTTTTGTATTAGTTGGAATAATAGAAGATCATTCTTCATTTCTCTACTCATTTCTCTAATATTTCAATTCCTATTATAGTAGTTCATTTTATTAGTTTTACAACACGTTATCAGCACGAGTCTCTACTTTTAAGCAAAAGGTGAAAACAGAGCCTCTACCTTGAACAAAAGTGAAACAGGAGATTTTGCCAAAATTCTGCATGCATTTCTTCAAGTAACTTCTGAGGTAAATTTCTGACCCACAAACTTATTTCAATTTCTTATGGCTAATATTTGAATTATTGCAAAATACAAGTGTCTACTACTGAGCAACTACTAAACAAAACAAAACATATATGGCCTTGTTTGGATTGCCGTTTTTCGTCGGAAAATTACGTCGTTTTCCGTGATCATATTTCCCTATTACTTTTTTTCCTCACATATATCAAATCGCTACAGTAATTTTTCCATGAAAAATCATGGAAAATGCAATCCAAACACAACCATACTCTTTGACATTTTTGAGGTAATATTTCATCTTTTAATTCTACTTATTTATCTTTAAAATTATTTGTTATAAATACTTATATTCTGATGCAATGAATTTTGGAGATGCTATTATAGAAAATCAATTATATTTGAGGATCTACTTGTCCTTTGAAATATTTAAAAAAAAAGATTCGATAACCTGAAGATGGTCGTTCTTTAACAAAAAGATTTGGCCACCAGAAGATGGTCATTATTTCAAAAGCCTGGTATGATAAATTTACCTATGGCTACAAGAACATAATTCTGCAATTTTCAGAATTACTTCTCAGTTGAAATTGTGTCGAAAAAATTTTACTCATAAGATAGAAAATAATATTCTTTACATATTTCTCAAATATGCTATTGTAGTAGCAATATTGAGAGAAAATTTGAGAAGTATTTTGTACTTATTGCATACTAGTTCTAGTCCATTCCCAGAAGTGAATGCGACTAAATTTCAATTTATTAGTTATGGTTGCTGCCATGACTATGATTTTGGTAAATATATATTTTACCATAACAAGAGAAAAATTTACCACTTAAAGTGGGATAATAATGATAAGGACAAGAAAGTAAAAATCCTGAAAATAAATGTCCCGAAGTACATTTGGCGAATCAAAATTATAATAGCATCTTCACATGGCCAATTTCTTTAAACACCTTGAAGGTGTATGATGTTTGATTTAATTTATGATAATAATTGACTTTTCTTCCTGAAGAAGAAATGGATGTTAAACATTTGGGATCAAAGGATTATGGTGATGATATTTGTCCCATAAGAATTATGGTGACAATTATATGTGTCTCATTAATAAGTTCTACTATATACACTATATTCCAATGAGAGAGACAAACACAATCAGTTGTAGTGTTTAAGTGATTGAAAGCTCCAAAAGAGCCACTACTATATTTCTCCCAGGAGAAAAGTTTATCATAAATAAAACACTATTTTTTACCATGTCTCGAAAAATTTATTGAATTTGAATATCCATTGAAATGGATATCAAATTGAAACACTAAATGAGACAATAATAGAGATCATGTTTAGAAATCAAGTGAGATAAAGGTTAATTATATCATAATAACTATTCGAGAGAGAAATGGTTATCGATATAGTTGTCTTCATTCTCATTTAATTTATAATTATCACCTGCAGTAAACCAGAAGTTTACTGATCCCAATGGATATATGATTTGACAAAAGTGAGAATATTTGAGAGCCGACAAGTATTTATACATACCCCCTTTATATTATATATGGCTCTAAAAGAAATTTAAAATTTATGTCGGGTATGAATCACCTTTTACGATTAAATATTGTAAAATATTGATGAGTGATCTATTGAATGATTTATTTATTCTGATGAACTACGATTCCCGACATTAGGGGGAGGAAAAAATCAACCGAAAGGAAATCACCTGAAAAATTGGATTTCCTCGATCCTCAATAATGTGAACTACAAGTTCAAGAAATTTGTTGAAAGTTGCAAATCAATTGTCAGATATATTTATCGACTCCAAAAAAGTCATTAAATCAACTATTCCTGCAGGAAATATCCTGGTTAAAATTAATGTCCCTGAAGGACATGCACAAGTGCTACAAATAAATTTAAGGCCGGCCTACCTAAATAAGGTATAAATTGATTTCGAATAACTCCGGAGATTAAATAAATGTCATGACAAAATTCAACCTCTTGAAGAGGTCGCTCCCGAAGAGCCAACTCCTGAAGAGAATGAAATCATAGAAAATTTAATTGGAGCCTAATAAAATGTAGCACTTGATATTATAGAAGTTGATGAGAATTATGAATCTAAATCGATTGATGAATATTGGTATAGAAATGATTGGTCAAAATGAAAAGATGCGATCCAATCTGAATTGGAATCATTGGTTAAAAGAAAAGTTTTTGGACTTGTAGTCCAAACACCTAAAGGTGTAAAGCTAATAGTTTAAGGATTTTCACAAATGCCTAAATTTGATTATGATGAAACGTATTCACTTGTAGTGGATGCTATCATATTTAGATATCTTGTGAGTTTTGCAGTACATGAAAAACTAGATATGCGTCTAATGGACGTCGTTATTGGATATTTATATGAAAATCTTGAAAATGATATTTATATGAGAATTTCCAAAGAATTCAACATGCCTGAAGCATGCAAATCAAATTCTAAAGATATTTATTCTATTAAATTACAAAAGTCTTTGTATGGTCTCAAACAATTTGGACGTATGTGGTATAACCGCCTCAATGAATGTTTAACTAAAGAAGGTTATACAAATGATCCAATATGTCCATATGTTTTTATCAAGAAAAATGGATCAAATTTTGTGATAATTGCTGTATATGTTGATGATCTAAATTTAATTGGAACTCCTGAAGAGATTCAAAATAATGCTGAATATTTGAAGAAGGATTTTGAGGTCAAGAATTTTGGAAAAACAAAACTCTACCTTGGTTTACAAATTGAGCATTTGAAAAGTGAAATTTTTGTCCACCAAACTGCTTATACCAGGAAGGTATTAAAGCGGTTTTATATGGATAAGACACATAAATTAAGTATGATAAGAGTATATTTTACGTATTTTTAGTGTGCTTTATTAATTAGTTTTGGTGTGTTTTATTTAGTTTTATAAATAATTAACTAAGATTCTAGTGAAAATATGCATTTTGTGGTTAAAGTATGAAAAATTGCATTTCTATTGATTTTTATGGTAAAAACTTCATATTTTGTAGGTTTAATGATTCAATCATCAAATGAAGTGCATTGAGAAAATATTTGGATGATTGAAGATGGATTAAAATGGTGAAAATAAAATATGAAGTGTAAAAGGAAAAATGCAATTTGAATCAAGAAAAAGTCAGCTTTGACAATTCAGACACATTTTCGTATTTTGACTATATCTGGAGCTACACAGATCGGATCAAGGTGATCTTGGTACCATTTTGAAGCTAAGAGATATATCTACATTTGGTGTGAAGACATCAAAGTCCAATTCGGCTGTTTTCCTAGTCAAAATGTCAAAATACAGAAGTCAAAGTCTGCTGCTGAGAGCTGAAAACGCGGAATTGACCAGTCAGTGGTATTTTGATCATATCTCGGTCTAGACAGCTCCAAATTGGATGATTCTTGAGGCATTGGACAGCTATTTCAATGGACTACAACTGCTATGTTTTGTACAAGAGCTAATTCAGCCGTCATCATAGAGAAAATAGCAGTTGAAGTAGCCAGATTCTGGTCAGAAATAGCTGCTGGTACAACCTGTTTTCTCCTTCAACAATTTACAGCTATGGATGAACGTATGACAACCAATTAGCAGCTGTAAAAGGGATGTTTCAAGCCTCATTTCCTGACTGCATTCATCTATATATAGCCATGGACTTGCAGGATTCAAGATAACTTGGGAGAAGGCTAGAGAAACTCACCAGAAATGTAGTTTTCACTAGAGTTTCCTTGGTTCATTAGTATAGTATAGGTAGAGTAGTTTATCCATCTTGTATTTGTAGTTAGATTTGGATGAATATTGGAGGAGCAAAGATGAAGAGGTCGATCTCATGTGACAAGGGTGATATCTCTTCTACTACTTTCTCTCTTTTATTGAATTTCATGTTTAATTATAATACAAGTTGGCTTTGTGTTTTTATTATGTTTAGTTAAAGTTTATGCCTAGAGTTATGGTTGAACTTGCTATATTTTGTTAATGATGTTTATTTGGTTATTTGGTCATATTATTTTGAGCAAGCTATTTATCACTTTTGGTTATCTAATCATGATTAACTGGCCATTAATTATGATAATCTTAAGGTGTTAAGTTTGCAATGAAAATTGGAATTTAACACTAGTTCAAAGAAGTGATAAGCCTAGGGAGTACACTCACGAAAGTAGAGGTGCACCTATGCGGCTTAAGTGACTTGTTTCATGTAATTTCATAGAAGAAATGAACTTGTAGTTAATTTCATAACCACGAGAGTAGGTATGACTTAATTACAAGTATAGTTGATTCACTACGAAAGTAGGTTTCACATACATTAGGAAATTACGCCATAACTAATCAAGATAATAGCATTCACTTAACCGATAATCTCATTTGCAAGAGTAGTAAGGAATTTCATATCTCTAGGAGCTTTCTAGTGTTATTTTCTTAAATTTTATATTTGTGGTAGTCTAAATAATAAAGGAGTTTGAAAACATCGGTAATTGCATTCTTCCCTGTGGGATCGACCCTTAATACCCTATACTCGCTCACGATTCGTATACTTGCGATAAATCGCGTGTGGGGTATTTAGGAATTTATAAATGTAAAACTTGATTGGGATGAGCTTAATATTATATGTATACCCCGCGCACGTCAAGTTTTTGGCGCCGTTGCCGGGGAAGATTTGGCAATATCGGTGTGAAGAGTAACTTTATTAGTTTAGACATTTTATTAGTTATTGTGTGAATGTTATTTTCTGTCATTTTAGTATTTTCTGTGTGTATGCATTTTATCACCTATTCTTCTTACTAATTTTGCTCTTAAGTTGTTTAAAAGCAATTTTAGGTGATGAGGAGGATAGATCAATTTGGAGGACAAAGCTTGAGAAATGAAAGATTGGCAATGGATGGTTACCTAGTGCAAAGCTCCTTCAACAGAGGTAACCAAGAAATTACTGAAGGTATGTCTTTTGAAGATGGTTTAAGGTGCTTAAAGGCAAAATTTGATGTTATGATGGACACAATTATGCATGAAATTGAGCAAGGGAGGAATGTTAATACTTTTAATTCTTATCATGTGTTTTGTGACTTGTGTGGAGGTTATCATGCAACTAATACATGTATGCAAGTACAAAATGTGGATTATTATGATGAATTAAAGCATTACAATCCTTGGTTTGATCAATACAGTGCTAATTGGAGCAATTCTCTTTCTTATGGTTGGGAAAATCAATGTGCATATAGTGATTATCCATATTTTTATGATTACCAATCTGAAAATGTCCAATATAAAGCAAAACCATCTTGGGAGTTAGCTATAGAAAAGTTAGCTAATGTGACTTCCGACCGTTTTGATAGGATTGAGAAAAGAATAGATGAATTAACTTCTCACTTTGGCAGAATAAATGAGCAATTGAATGCATTGTGTGAGGTTATTTCTTCTAATAAATTGCAAAATGATCCTAGCATGAATGGTAGGAATGTTGTATGTGAAAATGGATTGCATTTTGATGAAAATGATGAATCTCAATTGTGTTTCAATGAGCAAATGTCTATTTCACATGATAATATCTTTGGAACTAACTTTGAACCTCAAGAGGTGAGTTTTAATGACTCATTTTTCACCCCTCTTGAGGAGTGCATTGAAAGTGTAGGTTCTAAGGGTATTGCTGCCCAAGATACTCTCATGGCATTCCCGTTGGTAAGTTCTCAAGTGGTGCATATTCAAGGTAATATTTATGAAACACTTGGGATAGGTAAGTCAATTCCATTTCTCACATCATTAGATCATGTGACTTTTGCGATAAAGCCACCTTTTAATGATCCACCACGGCCTAAAATGGTGGATTATTCGTTAACTAAACCTCCTTGAAAAATAAGGTGAACTAGTCAAGCTATTGACTATAAAGAAGCGCTTATTGGGAGGCAACCCAATGTTTGTTTAAGTTTATGTTATTTTGGGGTGATTTTATGTTTAAAGTATATGTTTGAGTTATTTTGTTATTTTTCATTTGTAGGTATTGGAAATGGAAGCAAAAGTGACCAAATGAGGTGAAAAAGGCGAAATTTGATCAAGGAACTCAACCCCTCAATTTGAGTAATTGTTGTTTTTGATTTGTTAGAAGGGGTTAAAATGCATATTTTGATCATTTTACATGTGCATGCATTGAGAATTTTAGCAAACAAATGATCTATGATGCATTTCGTGTGATTGGGGTACAAATGGTAATTTTTCAAAATTGGCTTTCTGCAAAAATTTCGCAGAAGAAAATGCACTTGGGCTGAAAACGCGCCTTATAATCGCGTTTTCCATAATCGCGTTTTGAATTCTGCGCCTATACTGAAGAAAACGCGCCTCAAAACGCGACAGAAGTCGCGTTTTCTACAAAGTCGCGTTTTACAGCCTGTTCAGAAACCAAAAACGCGCCTTCAAATACGCGACTTAAAGTCGCGTTTTATAACACAGTCGCGTTTTCGATCCTGCAAGATATGTGAAGAAACGCGACTTCATAAAACGCGGCTTGGTGGCGCGTTTTTATGAGTCGCGTTTTCGGAGAAAAAAAAATGCAGATTCCTTGATTCTCTTTTTTCTTCTTTTCCTCATATATATTTTCTTGTACCTTGAGTTGCTTATTGTGTATTTTTTTTAGGTACATCACGAAAACAAAGGATTGAAGTTACGGATCATCATTTTGTTTATTAAACCTTTGTTTTCACTTTTGTTTCTCATTTTCCATTTTTAGGTTTATATCACTAATGGTTACCAAATGGAACTCATGAAGCGATAAAGACAGACGCACAACAATATACCTTGAAGCTTCATATTCAATCACATCATAGGGGAGTATTACCTTCTTTATCTTGATTTTCCTTTTTACACATTGAGGACAATGTGCATGTTAAGTGTGGGGGGAGAATTGAGATTATATATATTGTATGTGATTGACTTATTAGTTGCAAATATTGGACTTGTGTTAAAATTCAAAATTTTTCTAACATCTTGTCCAAAATTGCAAATTTGCCCCAAAAATTTTAAATTTTAAATTTCATCCAAATGGGTAACAAAGTTCCATACCATTAGTAGTTCAAATTTCTCCTACATTTGAGATAAATATATGTGATTTGGAAACTTCTTTTCTCATTTAACTTGGAAATGACTATTATGTGATTATAATTTTTGCATTTGTAGGAAAGTATATCGTGTAAAGTGGAGAAAATTATACCTATATTTTTTTGCATATTTGATGAAATTTCTTTTCTTTATTGGATTTTATAAGTTAAGTGATAAATATGGTCAATAAGTGCAATACTTTTCTCATGATTATTCTTTTGAGGAATTTATTATTATCTATGCTGTAAAAAGAAAAAAAAAGTGGAAAGAAAAAAAAAAGAAAAAAAGATTTATTCTACTCCAATGATTCTCGTACTTAGTAACCGGGA
This sequence comes from Coffea eugenioides, assembly GCF_003713205.1. Classification (NCBI taxonomy): domain Eukaryota; kingdom Viridiplantae; phylum Streptophyta; class Magnoliopsida; order Gentianales; family Rubiaceae; genus Coffea; species Coffea eugenioides. Next base: position 5,745,188 of record NC_040039.1, read on the forward strand.
GTCTTCATCTACAAATGTCGACTTTCGCGTAAAACGGTACTTGAATTAAGAGTATGCAAAGCAACTTGAGTATGTGAAGTGTTGAGTAACCGGTGATCTTCATCTAAAAATGTCGATTCTCGCGTCAAAAGACACTTTCACAACTTAAGTAATATTTAGCTACGTTATATGAATAAATATCTGTTTAAGTAGAATAAAAAGATGATCATGGGTTTAGAAAGCATATTATTGGCCATATGAGTTACTTGCGTATGAAATTGGTTAAGGATGAGGAATTGACTTGAATTTGTTATAATGGTGGTATAATTGGCTCTCCTTTACTTGATATTATGAGTACTTGAACTTAATTGAATAATTGCATAATGGTTATTTACTTTGTTTTGAGGAAATGAAGTTGAAATGCTACATATGTTTATTTTCAAATTTTGGATCATTGTTGGTTTGTATTTCTTATTGCTTGAGGACAAGCAATGGTTCAAGTGTGGGGGTATTTGATAAGAGTATATTTTACGTATTTTTAGTGTGCTTTATTAATTAGTTTTGGTGTGTTTTATTTAGTTTTATAAATAATTAACTAAGATTCTAGTGAAAATATGCATTTTGTGGTTAAAGTATGAAAATTGCATTTCTATTGATTTTTATGGTAAAAACTTCATATTTTGTAGGTTTAATGATTCAATCATCAAATGAAGTGCATTGAGAAAATATTTGGATGATTGAAGATGGATTAAAATGGTGAAAATAAAATATGAAGTGTAAAAGGAAAAATGCAATTTGAATCAAGAAAAAGTCAGCTTTGACAATTCAGACACATTTTCGTATTTTGACTATATCTGGAGCTACACAGATCGGATCAAGGTGATCTTGGTACCATTTTGAAGCTAAGAGATATATCTACATTTGGTGTGAAGACATCAAAGTCCAATTCGGCTGTTTTCCTAGTCAAAATGTCAAAATACAGAAGTCAAAGTCTGCTGCTGAGAGCTGAAAACGCGGAATTGACCAGTCAGTGGTATTTTTATCATATCTCGGTCTAGACAGCTCCAAATTGGATGATTCTTGAGGCATTGGACAGCTATTTCAATGGACTACAACTGCTATGTTTTGTACAAGAGCTAATTCAGCCGTCATCATAGAGAAAATAGCAGTTGAAGTAGCCAGATTCTGGTCAGAAATAGCTGCTGGTACAACCTGTTTTCTCCTTCAACAATTTACAGCTATGGATGAACGTATGACAACCAATTAGCAGCTGTAAAAGGGATGTTTCAAGCCTCATTTCCTGACTGCATTCATCTATATATAGCCATGGACTTGCAGGATTCAAGATAACTTGGGAGAAGGCTAGAGAAACTCACCAGAAATGTAGTTTTCACTAGAGTTTCCTTGGTTCATTAGTATAGTATAGGTAGAGTAGTTTATCCATCTTGTATTTGTAGTTAGATTTGGATGAATATTGGAGGAGCAAAGATGAAGAGGTCGATCTCATGTGACAAGGGTGATATCTCTTCTACTACTTTCTCTCTTTTATTGAATTTCATGTTTAATTATAATACAAGTTGGCTTTGTGTTTTTATTATGTTTAGTTAAAGTTTATGCCTAGAGTTATGGTTGAACTTGCTATATTTTGTTAATGATGTTTATTTGGTTATTTGGTCATATTATTTTGAGCAAGCTATTTATCACTTTTGGTTATCTAATCATGATTAACTGGCCATTAATTATGATAATCTTAAGGTGTTAAGTTTGCAATGAAAATTGGAATTTAACACTAGTTCAAAGAAGTGATAAGCCTAGGGAGTACACTCACGAAAGTAGAGGTGCACCTATGCGGCTTAAGTGACTTGTTTCATGTAATTTCATAGAAGAAATGAACTTGTAGTTAATTTCATAACCACGAGAGTAGGTATGATTTAATTACAAGTATAGTTGATTCACTACGAAAGTAGGTTTCACATACATTAGGAAATTACGCCATAACTAATCAAGATAATAGCATTCACTTAACCGATAATCTCATTTGCAAGAGTAGTAAGGAATTTCATATCTCTAGGAGCTTTCTAGTGTTATTTTCTTAAATTTTATATTTGTGGTAGTCTAAATAATAAAGGAGTTTGAAAACATCGGTAATTGCATTCTTCCCTGTGGGATCGACCCTTAATACCCTATACTCGCTCACGATTCGTATACTTGCGATAAATCGCGTGTGGGGTATTTAGGAATTTATAAATGTAAAACTTGATTGGGATGAGCTTAATATTATATGTATACCCCGCGCACGTCAAGTTTTTGGCGCCGTTGCCGGGGAAGATTTGGCAATATCGGTGTGAAGAGTAACTTTATTAGTTTAGACATTTTATTAGTTATTGTGTGAATGTTATTTTCTGTCATTTTAGTATTTTCTGTGTGTATGCATTTTATCACCTATTCTTCTTACTAATTTTGCTCTTAAGTTGTTTAAAAGCAATTTTAGGTGATGAGGAGGATAGATCAATTTGGAGGACAAAGCTTGAGAAATGAAAGATTGGCAATGGATGGTTACCAAGTGAAAAGCTCCTTCAACAGAGGTAACCAAGAAATTACTGAAGGTATGTCTTTTGAAGATGGTTTAAGGTGCTTAAAGGCAAAATTTGATGTTATGATGGACACAATTATGCATGAAATTGAGCAAGGGAGGAATGTTAATACTTTTAATTCTTATCATGTGTTTTGTGACTTGTGTGGAGGTTATCATGCAACTAATACATGTATGCAAGTACAAAATGTGGATTATTATGATGAATTAAAGCATTACAATCCTTGGTTTGATCAATACAGTGCTAATTGGAGCAATTCTCTTTCTTATGGTTGGGAAAATCAATGTGCATATAGTGATTATCCATATTTTTATGATTACCAATCTGAAAATGTCCAATATAAAGCAAAACCATCTTGGGAGTTAGCTATAGAAAAGTTAGCTAATGTGACTTCCGACCGTTTTGATAGGATTGAGAAAAGAATAGATGAATTAACTTCTCACTTTGGCAGAATAAATGAGCAATTGAATGCATTGTGTGAGGTTATTTCTTCTAATAAATTGCAAAATGATCCTAGCATGAATGGTAGGAATGTTGTATGTGAAAATGGATTGCATTTTGATGAAAATGATGAATCTCAATTGTGTTTCAATGAGCAAATGTCTATTTCACATGATAATATCTTTGGAACTAACTTTGAACCTCAAGAGTGAGTTTTCAATGACCTATTTTTCACCCCTCTTGAGGACGTGCATGAAAAGTGGTAGGTTCTAAGCGGTATTGTGCCCAAGATACTCTCCATGGCATTCCGTTGGTAAGTTCCTCAAAGTGGTGCAATATTCAAGGTAATATTTATGAAAACTTGGGATATGTAAGTCAATTCCATTTCTCACATCATTAGATCATGTGACTTTTGCGATAAAGCCACCTTTTAATGATCCACCACGGCCTAAAATGGTGGATTATTCGTTAACTAAACCTCCTTGAAAAATAAGGTGAACTAGTCAAGCTATTGACTATAAAGAAGCGCTTATTGGGAGGCAACCCAATGTTTGTTTAAGTTTATGTTATTTTGGGGTGATTTTATGTTTAAAGTATATGTTTGAGTTTATTTTGTATTTTTCATTTGTTAGGTATTGGAAATGAAAGCAAAAGTGACAAATGAGGTGAAAAAGGCGAAATTTGATCAAGGAACTCAACCCTCAAGTTGAGATTGTTGTTTTTGATTTGTTAGAAGGTTGTTAAAATGCATATTTTTGCATCATTTACATGGTGCATGCATGAGAATTTTAGCAATCAAATGATTATGATGGCATTTCGTGTGATTGGGGTACAAATGGTAAATTTTTCAAAATTGGCTTTTCTGCAAAAATTTCGCAGACAAAATGCACTGTGGGCTGAAAAGCGCGCTTATAGATCGCGTTTTCCATAATCGCGTTTTGAATTCTGGCGCCTATACTGAAGAAACGCGCCTCTAAAAACGCACACGAAGTCGCGTTTTCTACAAAAGTGCGTTTTACAGCCTGTTCAGAAACCAAAACTTTGCGCTTCAATCGCGACTTAAGTCGGTTTATAACACACGTCGCGTTTTGTCGATCCTGCAATACTGTGGAAGAAAACGCGACTTCATAAGCGGCTTGGTGGCGCGTTTTTATGAGTCGCGTTTTGGAGAAAAAAAAATGCAATTCCTTGATTCCTCTTTTTCTTCTTTTCCTCATATATATTTTCTTGTACCTGAGTTGCTTATTGTGATTTTTTTAGGTACATCACGAAAACAAAGGATTGAAGTTAAGGATCATCATTATTTGTATTATTAAATCCTGTTTTCATCTTTTGTTCTCATTGTTCCATTTTTTTTAGGTTTATATCACTAATGGTTACAAATGGAACTCATGAAGCGATAAGACAGACGCAAACAATATAACCTTGAGCTTCAGTATTCAATCAACATCATAGGGGAGTATACCGTTCTTTTATCTTGATTTTTCCTTTTACACATTGGAGGACAAGTGCATGTTAAGTGTGGGGGAGAATTGAGATTATAATATTATGTATGTGATTGACTTATTAGTTGCAAATATTGGACTTGTGTTAAAATTGCAAAATTTTTCTAACTCCTTGTCCAAAAATGCAAATTGCCCCAAAATATTTAAATTTTAAATTTCATCCAAATGGGTCAAAGTTCATACCATTAGTATTCAAATTTTCTCCTACATTTGAGATAAATATATGTGATTTGGAAACTTCTTTTCTCATTTAACTTGGAAATGACTATTATGTGATTATAATTTTTGCATTTGTAGGAAAGTATATCGTGTAAAGTGGAGAAAATTATACCTATATTTTTTTGCATATTTGATGAAATTTCTTTTCTTTATTGGATTTTATAAGTTAAGTGATAAATATGGTCAATAAGTGCAATACTTTTCTCATGATTATTCTTTTGAGGAATTTATTATTATCTATGCTGTAAAAAGAAAAAAAAAGTGGAAAGAAAAAAAAAAGAAAAAAAGATTTATTCTACTCCAATGATTCTCGTACTTAGTAACCGGGAGTCTTCATCTACAAATGTCGACTTTCGCGTAAAACGGTACTTGAATTAAGAGTATGCAAAGCAACTTGAGTATGTGAAGTGTTGAGTAACCGGTGATCTTCATCTAAAAATGTCGATTCTCGCGTCAAAAGGCATTCTCACGTCTTAAGTAATATTTAGATATGTAATATTAATAAATATCTTTTTAAACAGAATTAAAAGATGATCATGAGTTTAGGAAGCATTATTATTGACCATATGAGTTGCTTGCTTGTGAAATCAGGTAAGGATGAAAAATCGATTTGAATTTGTTATAATGATGGTATAATTGGCTCTCCTTTACTTGATATTATGAGTACTTGAACTTAATTGAATAATTGCATAATGGTTATTTACTTTGTTTTGAGGAAATGAAGTTGAAATGCTACATATGTTTATTTTCAAATTTTGGATCATTGTTGGTTTGTATTTCTTATTGCTTGAGGACAAGCAATGGTTCAAGTGTGGGGGTATTTGATAAGAGTATATTTTACGTATTTTTAGTGTGCTTTATTAATTAGTTTTGGTGTGTTTTATTTAGTTTTATAAATAATTAACTAAGATTCTAGTGAAAATATGCATTTTGTGGTTAAAGTGTGAAAATTGCATTTCTATTGATTTTTATGGTAAAAACTTCATATTTTGTAGGTTTATTGATTCAATCATCAAATGAAGTGCATTGAGAAAATATTTGGATGATTGAAGATGGATTAAAATGGTGAAAATAAAATATGAAGTGTAAAAGGAAAAATGCAATTTGAATCAAGAAAAAGTCAGCTTTGACAATTCAGACACATTTTCGTATTTTGACTATATCTGGAGCTACACAGATCGGATCAAGGTGATCTTGGTACCATTTTGAAGCTAAGAGATATATCTACATTTGGTGTGAAGACATCAAAGTCCAATTCGGCTGGTTTCCTAGTCAAAATGTCAAAATACAGAAGTCAAAGTCTGCTGCTGAGAGCTGAAAACGCGGAATTGACCAGTCAGTGGTATTTTTATCATATCTCGGTCTAGACAGCTCCAAATTGGATGATTCGTGAGGCATTGGACAGCTATTTCAATGGACTACAACTGCTATGTTTTGTACAAGAGCTAATTCAGCCGTCATCATAGAGAAAATAGCAGTTGAAGTAGCCAGATTCTGGTCAGAAATAGCTGCTGGTACAACCTGTTTTCTCTTTCAACAATTTACAGCTATGGATGAACGTATGACAACCAATTAGCAGCTGTAAAAGGGATGTTTCAAGCCTCATTTCCTGACTGCATTCATCTATATATAGCCATGGACTTGCAGGATTCAAGATAACTTGGGAGAAGGCTAGAGAAACTCACCAGAAATGTAGTTTTCACTAGAGTTTCCTTGGTTCATTAGTATAGTATAGGTAGAGTAGTTTATCCATCTTGTATTTGTAGTTAGATTTGGATGAAGATTGGAGGAGCAAAGATGAAGAGGTTGATCTCATGTGACAAGGGTGATATCTCTTCTACTACTTTCTCTCTTGTATTGGATTTCATGTTTAATTATAATACAAGTTGGCTTTGTGTTTTTATTATGTTTAGTTAAAGTTTATGCCTAGAGTTATGGTTGAACTTGCTATATTTTGTTTGTGAGGTTTACTTGGCTATTTGGTGATATTATTTTGAGCACATTATTTATCACTTTTGGTTATCTAATCATGATTAACTGGCCATTAATTATGATAATCTTAAGGTGTTAAGTTTGCAATGAAAATTGGAATTTAACACTAGTTCAAAGAAGTGATAAGCCTAGGGAGTACACTCACGAAAGTAGAGGTGCACCTATGCGGCTTAAGTGACTTGTTTCATGTAATTTCATAGAAGAAATGAACTTGTAGTTAATTTCATAACCACGAGAGTAGGTATGACTTAATTACAAGTATAGTTGATTCACTACGAAAGTAGGTTTCACATACATTAGGAAATTACGCCATAACTAATCAAGATAATAGCATTCACTTAACCGATAATCTCATTTGCAAGAGTAGTAAGGAATTTCATATCTCTAGGAGCTTTCTAGTGTTATTTTCTTAAATTTTATATTTGTGGTAGTCTAAATAATAAAGGAGTTTGAAAACATCGGTAATTGCATTCTTCCATGTGGGATCGACCCTTAATACCCTATACTCGCTCACGATTCGTATACTTGCGATAAATCGCGTGTGGGGTATTTAGGAATTTATAAATGTAAAACTTGATTGGGTATGAGCTTAATAATTATATGTTATACCGCGCAACGCAGTTTTTGGCGCCGTTGCCGGGGAAGATTTGGCCATTTATATCGGTGTGAAGAGTAACTTATAGTTTAGACATTTTTTAAGTTATTGTGTGAATGTTATTTTCTTCATTTTAGTATTTTCTGTGTGTATGCATTTTATCACCTATTTCTTCTTACTAATTGCTCTTAAGTTGTTTTAAAAGCAATTTTGGTGATGAGGAGATAAGATCAATTTGGAGGACAAAGCTTGGAAATGAAGTTGGGCAATGATGGTTTACCATAGTGCAAAAGCTCCTTCAACAGAGCGTAACCAAGAATTTAACTGAAGGTTATGTCTTTTGAAGATGGTTTAGGTGCTTAAAGCAAAATTTTGATGTTATGATGGACACATTATGCAATGAAATTGAGCAAGGGAGAATGTTAATACTTTTAATTCTTATCAATGTGTTTTTGTGACTTGTGTGGAGGTTATCATGCAACTAATACATGTAGCAAGCAAAATTTGGATTATATGAATGATTAAAGCATAAATCCTTGGTTGATCAATACAGTGCTAATTGGAGCAATCTCTTTCTTATGGTTGGAAATCAAATGTGCATAATAGTGGATTATTCCATATTTTATGATACCAATCTGGAAATGTCCAATATAAAGCAAAACCATCTTGGGAGTTAGCTATAGAAAAGTTAGCTAATGTGACTTCCGACCGTTTTGATAGGATTGAGAAAAGAATAGATGAATTAACTTCTCACTTTGGCAGAATAAATGAGCAATTGAATGCATTGTGTGAGGTTATTTCTTCTAATAAATTGCAAAATGATCCTAGCATGAATGGTAGGAATGTTGTATGTGAAAATGGATTGCATTTTGATGAAAATGATGAATCTCAATTGTGTTTCAATGAGCAAATGTCTATTTCACATGATAATATCTTTGGAACTAACTTTGAATCTCAAGAGGTGAGTTTTAATGACTCATTTTTCACCCCTCTTGAGGAGTGCATTGAAAGTGTAGGTTCTAAGGGTATTGCTGCCCAAGATACTCTCATGGCATTCCCGTTGGTAAGTTCCTCAGTGGTCATATTCAAGGTAATTTTATGAAACACTTGGATAGTAATCAATTCCATTCTCACATCATTAGATATGTGACTTTTGCGATCAAGCCCACCTTTAAATGATCACCACGCCTAAAATGGTGGATTAATTCGTTAACTAAACCTCCTTGAAAAATAAAGGTGAACTAGTCAAAGCCTATTGACATATAAAAGAAGCGCTTAATTGGGAGGCAACCCAATGTTTGTTAAGTTTATGTTATTTTGGGTGATTTTATGTTTAAAAGTATAGTTTGAGTATTTTGTATTTTCATTTGTAGTATGGAAATGAAGAGCAAAAGTGACCAAATGAGGTAAAAAGGCGAAATTTGATCAAGGAACTCAACCCTCAATTTGAGTAATTTGTTGTTTTTGATTTGTTAGAAGGGGGTTAAAATGCATATTTGATCATTTTAACATGTGCATGCATGGGAGAATTTTGCAAACAAATGATCTAGTGATGCATTTCGTGGTGATTGGGGTACAAATGGTTAATTTTTCAAAATTGGCTTTCTGCAAAAATTTCGCAAGAAGAAATGCACTTGGGCTGAAAAAACGCGCCTTATAGATCGCGTTTCCAAATCCGCGTTTGGAATTCTGCGCCTATAACTACTGAAGAAAACGCGCCTCAAAACGCACAAAGTCCGCGTTTTCTAACAAAGTCGCGTTTTACAGCCGTTCAAGAAACCAAAAACCGCCTTCAAATCGCGACTAAAGTCGCGTTTTTAAGCATAGCCGCGTTTTCGATCCTGCAAGATAGGTGAAGAAACGCGACTTCAAAAAACGCGGCTTGGTGGCGCGTTTTGATGAGTCGCGTTTTCGGAGCAAAAAAAAAAAATGCAGATTCCTTGATTCTCTTTTTTCTTCTTTTCCTCATATATATTTTCTTGTACCTTGAGTTGCTTATTGTGTATTTTTTTTAGGTACATCACGAAAACAAAGGATTGAAGTTACGGATCATCATTTTGTTTATTAAACCTTTGTTTTCACTTTTGTTTCTCATTTTCCATTTTTAGGTTTATATCACTAATGGTTACCAATGGAACTCATGAAGCGATGAAGACAAGCACACAATATACCTTGAAGCTTCATATTCAATCACACATAGGGGAGTATTACTTTCTTTATCTTGATTTTCCTTTTTACACATTGAGGACAATGTGCATGTTAAGTGTGGGGGGAGAATTGAGATTATATATATTGTATGTGATTGACTTATTAGTTGCAAATATTGGACTTGTGTTAAAATTCAAAATTTTTCTAAAATCTTGTCCAAAATTGCAAACTTGCCCCAAAATTTTAAATTTTATTTTATCCAAGGGTAACAAAGTTCCATACCATTAGTAGTTCAAATTCCTTCTACATTTGAGATAAATATATGTGATTTGGAAACTTCTTTTCTCATTTAACTTGGAAATGACTATTATGTGATTATAATTTTTGCATTTGTAGGAAAGTATATCTTTTAAAGTGGAGAAAATTATGCCTATATTTTTTTGCATATTTGATGAAATTTCTTCTCTTTATTGGATTTTATAAGTTAAGTGATAAATATGGTCAATAAGTGCAATACTCTTCTCATGATTATTCTTTTGAGGAATTTATTATTATCTGCTGTAAAAAGAAAAAAAAAAGAAAAAAAAAAGAAAAAAAAAGATTTATTCTACTCCAATGATTCTCGTACTTAGTAACCGGGAGTCTTCATCTAAAAATGTCGACTTTCGCGTAAAACGGTACTTGAATTAAGAGTATGCAAAGCAACTTGAGTATGTGAAGTGTTGAGTAACCGGTGATCTTCATCTAAAAATGTCGATCCTCGCGTAAAAAGATACTTTCACAACTTAAGTAATATTTAGCTATATTATATAAATAAATCCCTCTTAAGTTAAATAAGAAGATGATCATGGGTTTAGAAAGCATATTATTGACCATATGAGTTACTTGCGTATGAAATTGGTTAAGGATGAGAAATTGACTTGAATTTGTTATAATGGTGGTATAATTGGCTCTCCTTTACTTGATATTATGAGTACTTGAATTTAATTGAATAATTGCATAATGGTTATTTACTTTGTTTTGAGGAAATGAAGTTGAAATGCTACATATGTTTATTTTCAAATTTTGGATCATTGTTGGTTTGTATTTCTTATTGCTTGAGGACAAGCAATGGTTCAAGTGTGGGGGTATTTGATAAGAGTATATTTTACGTATTTTTAGTGTGCTTTATTAATTAGTTTTGGTTGTTTATTTAGTTTTATAAATAATAACTAAGATTCTAGTGAAAATATGCATTTTGTGGTTAAAGTGAAAATTGCATTTCTATTGATTTTTATGGTAAAAACTTCATATTTTGTAGGTTTAATGATTCAATCATCAAATGAAGTGCATTGAGAAATATTTTGGATGATTGAAGATGGATTAAAATTGTGAAAATAAAATATGAAGTGTAAAAGGAAAAATGCAATTTGAATCAAGAAAAAGTCAGCTTTGACAATTCAGACACATTTTCGTATTTTGACTATATCTGGAGCTACACAGATCGGATCAAGGTGATCTTGGTACCATTTTGAAGCTAAGAGATATATCTACATTTGGTGTGAAGATATCAAAGTCCAATTCTGCTGTTTTCCTAGTCAAAATGTCAAAATACAGAAGTCAAAGTCTGCTGCTGAGAGCTGAAAACGCGGAATTGACCAGTCAGTGGTATTTTGATCATATCTCGGTCTAGACAGCTCCAAATTGGATGATTCTTGAGGCATTGGACAGCTATTTCAATGGACTACAACTGCTATGTTTTGTACAAGAGCTAATTCAGCCGTCATCATAGAGAAAATAGCAGTTGAAGTAGCCAGATTCTGGTCAGAAATAGCTGCTGGTACAACCTGTTTTCTCCTTCAACAATTTACAGCTATGGATGAACGTATGACAACCAATTAGCAGCTGTAAAAGGGATGTTTCAAGCCTCATTTCCTGATTGCATTCATCTATATATAGCCATGGACTTACAGGATTCAAAATAACTTGGGAGAAGGCTAGAGAAACTCACCAGAAATGTAGTTTTCACTAGAGTTTCCTTGGTTCATTAGTATAGTATAGGTAGAGTAGTTTATCCATCTTGTATTTGTAGTTAGATTTGGATAAAGATTGGAGGAGCAAAGATGAAGAGGTTGATCTCATGTGACAAGGGTGATATCTCTTCTACTACTTTCTCTCTTGTATTGGATTTCATGTTTAATTATAATACAAGTTGGCTTTGTGTTTTTATTATGTTTAGTTAAAGTTTATGCCTAGAGTTATGGTTGAACTTGCTATATTTTGTTTGTGAGGTTTACTTGGTTATTTGGTGATATTATTTTGAGCACGTTATTTATCACTTTTGGTTATCTAATCATGATTAACTGGCCATTAATTATGATAATCTTAAGGTGTTAAGTTTGCAATGAAAATTGGAATTTAACACTAGTTCAAAGAAGTGATAAGCCTAGGGAGTACACTCACGAGAGTAGAGGTGCACCTATGTGGCTTAAGTGACTTGTTTCATGTAATTTCATAGAAGAAATGAACTTGTAGTTAATTTCATAACCACGAGAGTAGGTATGGCTTAATTACAAGTATAGTTGATTCACTACGAAAGTAGGTTTCACATACATTAGGAATTACGCCATAACTAGTCAAGATAATAGCATTCACTTAACCGGTAACTTCATTTGCAAGAGTAGTAAGGAATTCCATATCTCTCGGAGCTTTTTAGTGTTAATTTTCATTATTTTTATATTTGTGGTAGTCTAAATAATAAAGGAGTTCGAAAATCACCGGTAATTGCAATCTTCCCTGTGGGATCGACCCTTAATACCCTATACTCGCTCACGATTCGTATACTTGCGATAAATCGCGTGTGGGGTATTTAGGAATTTAAAATGTAAAACTTGATTGGGATGAGCTTAATATTATATGTATTCCCCGCGCACGTCAATGCTTTTGGTGTGAAAGGGTACAGATTATGGTGTCTTTATCCCAAATTTTTAAAATTTATGATCAGTAAAGATGTTACTTTTAATGAATTTTTTATGTTACCTTCCAAAAAGGAGTCTTTTGGTTCTTGTCATATAGATAATAGTATGCAAAAGCAGGTGGAGTTTGAAATTGGTAGTTTTGATTCTTCTATTCAACAAATGTAGTAGATGTATTTGAATCTACTGAAGAGAATAGTTCTGAAAAAGAGCAATATTTCATAGCCAAAGATAGACCAAGGAGGAATATTCGATCACCACAAAGATATGCACATTTGGTTGAATGTAATTTGTCTGTTGCAGAAAAAACTGATGGAGTTGGTGAACTCACTATCTATTCAGAGGTAGTTTTTTGTGATGATTCTGATAAGCGGTTGATTGCAATGAATGAAGAAATTGAGTCTATTCATCAAAATGAAACTTGAATTCTTGTGAGGTCACCTTTAGATAAGAAATTTGTTGGATGTAAATGGGTCTCCAAGAACAAAAAAGATATTCCAGGGGTTGAAGATGCAAGATACAAAGTCCGGTTGGTTGCAAAGGTTTATGATCAGGTATAAGGTGTTGATTTAAATGATGTGTTTTCACCTGTTATTAAGCATGGTTCTATTCATGTTTTGGATACTTTATTTGCCATGTATAATTTGGAGTTGGAGCAGTTAGATGTTAAGACAACTTTCTTATATGATGAATTTGAAGAGAAAATTTATATGTAACAACTTTAGGGATTTGAAGTTGAAGGAAAGGAAGGCTATATTTGTTTGTTGAAAAAATCCTTATATGGATTGAAGCAGTCTCCAAGACAGTGGTATAAGGGATTCGATACTTTCATGTTGGGTCATGGTTATTGGAAGACTATATGCATGGTAGTTGTGTTTATTTCCGAAAGTTAGATGATAGTTCTTGAATTTATTTGTTGCTTTATGTTGATGACATGCTCATTGCTGTCAAGAATTTGTCAGAAATTCACACTTTGCAGTTAAGTAGTGAATATGAAATGAAACATTTGGGAACAACTAAAAAAATTCTTGGCATGAAAATCAAGAGAGATTGAGAAGTTGAAATTTTATTCTTGCTTCAAGAAAATTACCTTGAAACGGTCTTGGAGAAATTTGGCATGAAAGATGCTAAAACTAAAACTAGTCCTCTTGTTAGTCATTTTCAACTATCTGCTGCTTAGTTACCATAGTCAGTTGAAGAGAAAGAATATATGACATAGGTTTCCTATTCCAGTATAGTCGGCAGTATTATGTATACAATTATTTGTGCTCGTTCAGATATCACACAAGTAGTCAGTGTTGTTAGCAGTTAAATGTCTTGTCCTAAAAAAGTACATTGGTAGGTTGTGAAATGGATTCTTAGATACTTACGAGAGACTTCATACAGTTGTTTAGAGTTTGGGAGAAACAATGACACTTTGGTTCGTTTTGTAAATTCTGACTATGCCGGAGATCTTGATAGGAGAAGATCACTTTCAGATTATGTATTATGCATTGGTGATTAAGAAATTAATTAAAAATCTACTTTACAACCTCTTGTAACTCTATCTACAATAGAGGCAAGGTATATGGTTGTGATCGAGACAATCAAAGAAATCTTGTGGTTGAAGGATTTGTTTGGCGAGGGCAATCTACATTAAGGTGTTACTGCTATTTACTGTGATAGTCAAACTGCCATTTACTTAACTAAAGACTAGATGTATCATGAGAGGATGAATCACATTGATGTGAAGTTTTACTTCATTCGTGATACTATTGTTGAGGGAAAAGTTCTTGTTCAGAAAATTAATACCAAGGAGAATCCTGCTGACATGTTCATGAAACCTCTTCTAGTTTACAAGTTCAAGCAGTGTTTGGACTTGATTAGTGTTCGTTATTGATGATTTAGACCTATTGGGACTTATATGGAGAAGATGGAATAGATTTGCTATTGCCGATGTTGGGGACACGCCAAGGTGGAGGTTTCTTATGTGTGGCTTTGTCCCATATCACTTTTTGTAAGGGAGTCTTTTCCCTTAATTGGTGATAAATAAAGTGGGCCTGTGATGGGATTAAGTGTACCAAATCGAGAGAGTTTTAATGGGCTACTTGAACTTTTGGGTCATTAAACCTTTTGTTTAGTAAAATATTTTTGGGTTCTCTTGTATTTTAAGTATTAGATGTTTTGGATCTAGGAACATTTCTTAAGGCAATTTTGTATTTTCTTCTTCATCGTGAAATTTTGCTCCTTCTCTACTCGTGGATGTAGGTCAATTTGACTGAATCACATAAATTTCTTTGTTCCTGTCTTATTTATTTTTGCTTTGATATTTGTCTTTTGGAATTGTCAAAAATCCTTTTGTCAATTCTGGTTACTAAATTAATCTTATTGTGCTTTAAAATAAACTTAGCATATTGCATGCTTTTTTATGTGGTTTAGAAAAGTTTTCAACTATAAAGCAAAGAGAATGGTGTCAATTCATTTGGTTCTTGGAATCAACTGAGTAATTGGAAACATTTCCTTAGTGTTTTCTAGGGAATAAATAAGGACTTGTCCTAAAAATTAAACAAAGCATTCTCTCTATTAAATAACTTGGACTTGTAGATCAAAATCAATTGGCAATGAATGGAGTGGCCCAACACGTTATATGTATGGCTGAAAATTTTTGGAATATCAATGTGGAATATTCAACTAACACCCCTTCGCAAACATGACTTGGCAAATGGGATTAAACTAGTAGAGAAAGAACCAAGTCACGGGTAAAATAAATGAGGTAACAAATAAACGCAAGGTCTAACTCTGATACCGTGTTAAATTACTTAGAATTCCATAATCAATTGACAATGAATGAAATGGCTCAACACCTTCTTATATGTATCTTAGAATTCCATAATCAATTGACAATGAATGAAATGGCTCAACACCTTCTTATATGTATGACTGGAAATCCTTGGAATATCAATGTGGATATTCAACTAACACTCTCCTTGCATCTAATTGTGCATAGTCTGGCTCTATTTCAACGATTCTACTAATTGCTCCTATCTCTTGAAGAGATAGTATATGCCTAGTAATAAATTAGACCCACACTGCGAGTAGGTTCATTCCATGTATAAACTTCAAAACTCAAGAAATCCGTTCGACAGGCAAAAAAAAAAAAAAAAAAAAAAGATATTTTTTCCCTAAAAAAATTATTATTTTAGCACTCATAACTTGGCATCTAATCATAAATTTCATTGTCAAGTCATTTTCTAATCATAAAAGACATGATCATTGACTTGCAAGTATCGGAGTCTGATTCATAACAGGATTAGTATTAGATACTGGAAAAGTTTAAGAAACGCTTTTTCTTGTGCAATTTTCCCAAGATAGAGGAAAATCTATTAGCACCATACATTCAAGGAAGCCTGATTACTTTGACTTAGCGTCCTAATTGTTCTGAATCTATTATCATAAGTCATCTTAAGGCTCTTTTTTTTGGTTTTCAACATGGTCGCTTGAACTAACATACCGTCCAAACTTGACCATTTCCTGCAAAGTGCTGGCAAAAAACAAATATCAAAATGTATTAGAAAATGAAACATAAGGAACGGACCAAAAAAATTTGAAACTTCACAATGTTTATAAAATACGTAGTATAATTTAAGGAGCAGAAAGGAGCAAATTTGAAGCTTAACAATGTTTAGAAAATGAAACATAAGATTTTTCTTAGTTGGTTAATCGGAAAGAAAAAGTTTTGACATTAGGTATGAAGTCACTACATTAAGATTGATAGGGTAAAATGTATGTCTATAAATAAAAAAATAAATATATATATATATATATATATATATATATATATATATATATGAATTTCAGGGTGTGAAATGGTCAATTCTTATAGTTGCACATGCATTTGACTACCTATAGCCAATCTGTGAGCACCTAAAGATAAGGATTGAACAATAATGTCATTAAAAATAAAATTCTTTTAGATGCATTATCATCTATAGGCACAATAATTGCTTGTGAAAAACTTTAACGGTCAAGATTTAATTAAATGCAACCTTGTAAGCAAATAGTGAGATCAATTTATTACCCATCTTTAACACTTGAAAATGTGCATAACTATGTGTTTAAGACTTGGGAATTTACCCAAGTTCACGAGCAATTTACCCAAGTTATTTCAAAGAAAGCGAGGAAGCAGCTCTCAAAAACAGGTAAAACAATGCAAACACGTCAAGATATTAAACCAAATTCTCATGCTCACTCACAATCCCACAAATATGGGGCACCTTCATGTGGATGATTTCGTTCGATTCATCTGTTATGGGTTTAGATTCGCAAATTTTTCCATATGTGCATATTATTGTTCATCCTTAGTTGTCCCTTTTTACTTAACAGAGGTCAGATTTGGCCCTCCTCTAATTCACTGTACTCTTTTCGGTTATAAATAAATTAAGGGATGGCATCCCTATTTTTTTTAAAAAAAAAGACTTAGGAAATTTAATCATAGGTAATCAATTAATGGCAATACATGTAGACCAAACCTGAGCCTTTTTAGCAGCTTGCGTCTAGCATCAATTTGCCTGAAATAGACTTTTTTTTTAATTTAATAGGGATGCCATCCCTTAATTTATTTATAACCGAAAAAAAATACAGCGATTTAGAGGAGGGCCAAACCTGACCTCTGTTAAAGGAAAAGAAACATGTAATGATCAAAAAATAAAACGCACATATGAAAGAATTCTAAAGACATAACAGATCAATCAAAAGAAATCATCCACATGAGGGTGCCCCACATTTGTGTGACTGCGAGTGAGTATGGGAATTTGGTTTAACATCTTGACGTGTTTGCATTGTTTTACCTTTTTTTGAAAGCTATTTTCTCGATTTCTTTGAAATCACTTGGGTAAATTGCTCTTGAACTAGATTCTGGACTTGATCTTTGTCTTTTTGGCGTTGTGAATCATCTTCTTCTTCTTCATTTTTGTCGTCATTGCATGTTGTACTTGAACGAATAAAAAGCATTTGATGTGGTCGGGGAACCGTACCATGTAATTTCTCCCATTTAATCTCTTGGAACATCTTTAAATTGTGGCACTGGATTTTGAGGCAAAGAGGATTTCGTTTCTATTCTTGTACTTGTACTTGTACCCACAAGGGTTGGGTCTCCACCTGACACTATATCACGTGGGTCATGAACTTGGTCTATCTTCGAGAACGAACCGTTTGCCACAGCAGACGTAATTCCATTAACTTTCTATGAGTAGTCACTAGCCTCCATCGCCTTATCTTCCGATGCAGCCTCTGTGAATGTGCCATTAGCTGGATGAATGGAATGGTTATCGTCAGACCCCAGATCAGTGAATTTTCCCTCCTCGAGTGGATTCGAAGTCGAAATCTGCAATCCAGCATCTGCTCCATCCTCCAGCACCACAGCCACAGATGAATTAGGTGGAGGAGGCAGCGCCTCATCCACTGCCTGCGTTTCCACAGCAGCAGGTTCCGGGATATTGCCCAGATCAGCAGCTTCCTTTCCTGTGCTCCGTGCTTGATCCACGACAACAACCGGCCGCACGGGCGTGCCACTCTCCACCATCAGATTTTGCGCCGCCCCCTTGTCTTGAACCTCAACCCACTGTTTGGAGCCAAAACCCACTCGAGGAGGATGCCCAGGTTCTTGCATCTCTCCTCCTGTCTTCTTTGTCCGCAATGACGGATTCAGTACATGGCATTCATCCACCATGTGTCCCTGGCGATAGCAATGAGAGCAGTATCTAGGGATGTTCTCTGGTACAAGCTCCTGCCAAAAGCCTTCGTGCGCACCATTTCCAATCCAGATTCTCGAAGGCCGCGACTTCAATAAGTCAACTTCAACACAGACCCTTGCAACGCTTGGTCTAGGAACGGCCACAGTCGCTGCATCGATCAGCAATGGAATGCCGAGCACTCCCACAACTTGAAACAGTGCCTCCTTGTGGAACAAATGTAATGGAAGTTTAGGCAGTTGAAACCACATCGGAACTACCGACGGTTCTCGATCAACACGGAAAGCAGGCGACCATTTGAAGACTCGCATAGGGGATCCATGGACATACCAGATCCCCCGAGACCAACATCTATGAAAATCAGCTTCATTATGAAAACGTAACAACACATGTCGTGCGTCGAGCAGCCCAACCGTGACTGCCTCGCGCAAATCCAGCTTGAGAAGAAAAGTTCTAATGTCCTCCAGTTTTGGCCGCCCTCTGGAGAACTTGCCTACTAGCGCAAATCTATAAGGAGCCGCCAATTTGTCTAAGGCATCTTGTGAGAACAAAATAACAGGTTCACCCTTGTGCATGGATGGAGTGGCTTGGACAAAAAGTGACGGTGTGGAAGATTTATCCGAGAATAGATCAGCAAACGACTTCCGAAGAAAGATTGGAGAATGCGGAACTTGCCCCCCAGTAGGTGGCTGGAGGGCTGCCATGTTTGGGACCAAACATGATGCTAGTTCTCAAAGGACTTAATTCCCTTGAACTTAGTTTGAAAGAGGCAATTTATCAAACAACTGGTGGATTATAAAAAACCTTTATTAATTTGCATTAGTTCTAAAGAAAGTAGCCCCAAAATTTTTGCAGCGAATTAACTAAATCTAGTGCTCCAAGCTTCAGATGTTCAAAATACAACAAATACCCAACCAAGAAGATTAATGAGATAAAAGGAAAAACTTTACCAAAATTTCTGCACCTAATCGTTGGAAGCAGAGCTTTTCCAAGACCTGTGCAGAATGATCACTTGACGGTGGCCGATAAACAATCTTGTTATAGAGGGAAGAATTGAGGATTTTGTTGAAATCCATCTCAATATGTTATGGTACAGAAACCAGAGAGGCCAGAGTTTTGCAGGAATCAGACGGAAACAAGCTCAAATAAAAGGAACCAATTAACAATGAATCAATGGAACAGTGAACGTATGAACTTGATCTTTCATTAATTGAATCTTGGAAACCAAAATTACAAGAACAGAAATGATGGATTTAGCTAAGAAGGGGTAAGAATCGAAGGAAAATTGGGAGGGAAACTGAGGATTGCTCCTCAAGCTAATTCAGATGAATCTGAATGAATGATTTCAAAAACTAACTAAAATAAAGCAGACAGGCCTGCTTTTAATGTTAACAGATCCTAACAGATTACTAGCTAGACTAATAAGAATAAGACACGTGTCCAATGCATCTGCGAGTTGCCGTGCTTTTGAATTTCTGTTAGAGCAGCTGAATTCCAGGAAAGGTGTGATTCTTTGATCACGCCTTCGATGACCTTCTGGCCCAGTGATCACGCCTTCTTCTGCTGACATCCACGCCTCCTTTGCTGCTGCTACCTAGCTTTTGCCTCTGTCCTTAGACAAGCTCCCATTTCATTACACAATAATTTTTCTTAAAGCCTCACCATAAACATTTAACCAAGGTATGGATCTAAGCATGTACAAGCTGATGCTTTGTGGAGTCGAATAAGCGCGGTAAACCTCAAGGAGAACGGATCCAAGAGCTGAAACAATGGAAAGCAACTTTCGTTGAAGAATGTTCAAGAATTGTGACTGGAGCAAGTTCAAGCCTCAATTCGAAGGGGTTGCAGCTTTTTTTTTTTTCAAAATTTTTCTAAATGAAACTTCTTCTACTAAGATCCTAGATTACCTAGAAATCAAGATCTCCCCCAATGGAGCTGTATCAAAAGAGAAAATCGAACTCTAAGACCATGGGTCAGCCAGCCTGTTTTTTTCAAAAAATTTCTGCAAAACCTTTTTTCTTTCTCTTTCTCTTTCTCTCTTTCTTTCGCTTTTCTCCCACCTCAGATTCTTGTGTAACCGACTTTTCTTACCTCCTTCTTGCCTGAAATAGACATTAAACAATAAAAATGAATTCTTCTCTAGTTTAGAAACTAAAAATGTTGATATGATTTTCAATCCAAGTCTAGTTTAACTGTTCTCGTATAATACGTTAAAATAAAGTTTTAAGACATCTTTAATATGGAATTCAGATGAACTATATGAGAACCACCATAGCAACTAAATCAATCAAATGACCATAGCCTGTGGGTGACCAATTGTTCTTTGCCTGCAAAATGCATACATAAAGTGTTCCCCAATTATAATCAACATAATTAAGTGATGCAATGGAAAAAAGTTTCGAAAAAGTTACAACAAAATTCTCGAAAAAGAGCAAGGTTGATTTAACTTACCACCAAAGGCACTTGATCAACGAATTCGTTTCATTTTCATAACAAAAAAAACAGGAAACAAAAAAAAGAGAAAAGAATACTAACATTTCTGGAATAACGTAACTTTAAATGATTTAATTTTTAAAGAACGATTTTGCTGCTCACCGATCGGTTATTGCTTGCTCTAGTTCAGGACTATCATAGGAACGTGCAATTTCCTCAAGTCTATAAAGAAGAAATATGTACGACTGATTAAACCAATACGGAAACATATTCAAGTTATAGGATATATAACAAATTGTACAAAGATGAAATTATTGATATCTAATACCTGTTCAACTCCTCGACAGGTGGATTTTCAACACTTCTTTTACGTTTTTGAATTAGCGCTTGAGCAGTAGGGTTGCCAAATTTGATGTGGCCAGGAATTTTTTTCTTTGCCATGACTTTTGTTACTAGGAAATTGTGAGAGAAATATGTAGAGTCTTATTGAGGTATTTATTTAGATCTAGAGGCTAAAACCTTCTTGTTGGAGAATGCATTCTTTTCTTTTCTTTTTTGGTTGTTTGGGAGGGAGAGAGAAATTAAGAGGGAAGAAAATTAGTCACTATAGTAGTAAAAATCCTATCTTGGACACATCAATATTTTAATTGGTCAAGGACATATGACGTCTGGCATTTTTACGTCATCAAGTTATAAAAGATATATATCTTTAAAATATTGGAAGAATATTCAATTAGAATTTAAGTAGTCTAGACAAGAACAACTATTAATAATTCAACTACTTTCAGGTACGAAGTTTTAAGAGTGGTGACCATTGAGTAAAAGAACCCTTGCATGGATCCAAATTAAAGTAGCATTTAGTTTTATTTTGCTACTTTTTAGGACTTGAAAATTTGTAAGACGAAGAAAATTAAACTTGTAAGACATAATAGTACCAGAGTTTGAATCTGATCAATTTGAGTGCTTATCGACATCTGCTAAAAATATACTTTCTTTATTTTTTTTTTAGTATTTTCAATTAGATTAATCTTGATAGCACAACATCCAACCATGGTTTCAATCAATGTTTTAAAACTCGGATTGTTAATTGAACCGGTAAAGTGTTCGGATCAAGGTTCAACCGGTCGGACTGATTCAACCCTTGTTCAATGAATTTTTTTTAAAAAATTTATATAAATATATATATGCACAAAATAAGACATGCAATGGATTAATTTAAACTTTATATGATGAAAAGTTTAATATTTTCAAAAAAACTTGGATTTTCAAAAATAAATCTTGAAACAAATAAATTTCATCTCAATCTCAATTATATCTACAAAAAAAAAAAAATCTTAAATCGCACCCAAAAATATCACAATATTTTGAAATTATACAAAATTCACGTCTATGGGAATTAGATATTGTGAGTTTAAATTTTAATTCACGTTTTTGGGATTTAGAGATTGCATCTTAAAAAAAAAAATTTGGAGTTTGGAGTTCGGAGGAAGTCAGGAGAATCGAAAAGATGCAAACTTGATAAGAAGCAAAAAAATGAGATGAAAGTGAGTGGTCGTGGCATTTAATAATTAGTTTTTATAGTTAAAAAACAATTATTTTTTAAAAAAATTTCAATTTAATAGACAAAAACAAAATTAAAAGATGGAAGAAAATATCAATAAATTAAAACTAAAGAGCTTTGATTAAAAAGGGGTGACAAAAGAAAAGAGGAGAGAGAGAGAGAGTTGAAAATTATAAAGAAAAATTTATGAGAGCATGAGATTTTGTAAGGAAAACGGAGGAAAGAAAGATGAAGATTTATTTTATATAAATGTGGTATAAAAAGAGACTAAGTGAATATGATGGTGCAATGGTTGGCAAATTTCTTAAAATATCGTCAAAATTAAAAATTATCCAAAAATTGGTGGTGTTTGAGGTTAGTTGCCGAATGAGGGGTCGTCGCATACGTGACATGAGGTTTCTGTTAAAAATAATTTTAGTTTTCATTTATTTTGGGATCGCTTTGTTTTTTTTCTTGTAAAAGAAGCAATGTCACAGCCGCATCTTTAGACTTTTATGCATAGCTGCCTCTTTTTTCTTTTTTCTTTTTGTCATTTTTTGCAAAAGCTTGGCCGCTCATTTCATGAGCGGGAAGGTTTTTCTTTTTTCAAAAGCTTTAGTTTTATTTTTTTTGCAAAAGCTTCGCCACTCATTTCTTGAGGGGCGAAGGTTTTTCTATTTTCTCATGACATCAGCGGCGATACATTTCTTTTTTTTTTTTTTATATAATAAAACTAACCAGCGAGGAAGCTTTTTTTCATAAAGCGTAACCTTTTTTTTAATTATGGTTTAGGGTTTGCGGAAGCTTTACAGAATTATTATGAAGCTATGCGACTAGAAATTGATCCCTATGATCGAAGTTATATACTCTATAATATACGCCTTATCCACACAAGTAATGGAGAACATACGAAAGCTTTGGAATATTATTTTCGAGCACTAGAAAGAAACTCATTCTTACTACAAGCTTTTAATAATATGGCCGTCATCTGTCATTACGTGCGACTATCTCCACTATAGAAAGAAAAAAGAAAATCTACTAATAAATACTAGAAAAACTAGGCTTTCTACATATGCATCGTCTAAAACAATGATAGTGTATACACTGTCAGTGTAGGAAAAATTTACTCTTAATGTTTTACCTAACATGAAATGCTAATTTTCAAGCTGTCACAGTATAACCCTTAATATAAACGTAAACTCTTTAACCCTAATTTTAAAATCAAAATCCCAAAACCGTATTTACTAAAATCCTATTATAAACCAGAATTGTCAAAAATTTAATTTACGATATTATGTAAATTTAGTAAATAATCAAGTATGCTATTAAAATACTAATAAAATTTACCTAAGTCATATTTTTGAAATCTTTTAATGTTAATGTTAATTTAAATAATGATAAATAATGCAGAATTGAACAATATTTATAGGATGTAATAATTAGCACATGAACTTAAATGATAATAAAATGAGAGGTTCGATAAGAAAAATTTGAAAAATCTAAATATCACCCATCAATGCACCTCTTGCCCTTATCGCGCAAAGTGGTTGAACAATCACATTTCCAATGAATCCTTTCGTGTGGTAGATTTCGTCCTAATTGGAATAGTGCTACTTTGACTGAAAATTGTTTTTGGACTAAATTAGTACCTTTGATTTTGTAGATCTGGTGGATAACTAAAGTCGCAAATTCAAATTGTGGCATTAGTTTTTTTAAAAAATATTAGGGCCTCCCCATCACTTTTTTTAAAAAAATAAAAAAATTAATAAGTTGTGGAACTACGACAATTGGTTATGTGATCGATGGTGCGAAAACTATCGCAGCAATTGAGATTTGCGGTTTTACTTTTAAAAAAAAAAGCATAATCACTTTTAGAAAAATTGTGATTTCACTTTAAAAAATATTATTTTGGCCACAATGTGCAATCACGGTCCATGGAAAAAAAACTGATGCCGCAAATGCTTTGCCGCTCATCAGATGAGCGGCGAAAGCTTGCAAAAAAAAAAAAAAGAAGCTACAGCGAGCCAAAGCTTCGCCACTCATCAAATGAGTGGCGAAGCTTTTGCAAAAAATAATAAAAAAAAAAAGAAAACTAAAGCAATCAAAATAAAATGAAAATTAAAAGTATTTTTATTGAAAGCCTCGTTTCGGAAATGCGGCGACCCCTAAATCAGCAACGCCTCCCAAACTGCACCAATTTTATGACAATTTTTTATTTTAGCAATATTCTGAGAAATTCGCCTGCAATGGTTACTATGTTGGTCTTGTGTGGCAAAGGTCTTGAGGTCAATTCTTACTAGTCACATTTTGCAAAACTTAAAAAAAATATTGAGGGAAAACTAAAAAACCGGAAATTATCGATTCGGCTCGATTTACTGGGTTTGACGGTTTTGACCGGTTCTTGGACAATTTCAATTGTGATATACAATCGGACCGGTGTCATGGCCGGTTTGCGGTTCAACCGATTGAACCGGCCGGTCCGGTCCAATTTTCAAAACATTGAAACAACCTTATCTTATCCCATAAACATTTTTAACCATCATGTAAATATTGTAAAAGAACATCAACTTAACAAATATATGCTATTGAGTGCAGTCACTTATTCATGAAAAGATGAAGTCATACAAAAAATCTTAAAAGGTTTATGAAATTGATATCCCTAAAGAAATAGTTGAACTACAGAAAAGTAGAAAAATTAATCAAAATACTTAACATTCATTTGATAGATTACAAGTATGGAATCAATGGCATGGACTCATGTTTACAGCCTATTGTATTCTATGGGGTGATCATCTCCAAACAATACAGTACAAGAAAAGTTAAGATCAATATCTAAAGACAAAAGAACATCAAATGTAAACAATTAGTCCCATAAAATTTCGATAAAAAGTGATATTAAGAGAGAGAAGATGATATGATTTTACCATTATTCCACATCTATTAAATTGTTTAATTAATCTAATATGTGCCCAAGCATTAAAGAAAACACTTTAGTTTGCTGTTTATCATCAGGGATTAAATTACATATTGTATCAAAAATAGTATATTATCTATATATTTTAATGTGTGAATTGATATTAAATTAATTATATAATGTCGTAGATGAGGGACAATGATGGAATCATATTATCTTTTCTCTGCTAATATCACTTTTTAATTATCGATTGGATCTAAATGTTACAAGATAATTAACTTCAAGAGAGGTTAGTATAATTTTTGATATTTGAAGGGAGACCAGTGAATAGTCAAAAACCTCAGGAGAGATTTCTGAAATTATCCCTATCTATAATAATTCGTTACACTAAATAAACTCCCCATTTTACAGTCTTGCAAAATGGATGTTGGAGACAGCCTTCCGAATAACTTTATAAGGCCCAAACAGTGGTTTATTTCATGGATCATTCAAGAACTAGTAATTGTTTATTATTACCGACCAAAATCATATTAACCAATTATCATGTGGAGAACATCATTATGTTAAAAGGAAACATCATTCGGAGTACTTGTTTTATTGAGAATTCCTTTCCTTTTCCATGCTACTTTATTTTGGTCAGCAAACAAGAGAAAGAAGTGAGAGAATTCCTTTCCTATCTCTTGGAGAGATCGTAGGAGCCTAGTAATAAATTAGTCCCACACTGCAAGTTGTTTCATTCTATGTATAAACTTTAAAGCTCAAGAAATCCCTTGGATAGGCAAAAAAATCTAAATAAAATTAGGCATTTTTTTCCAGAAAAAGAGAAAATTATTTTAGCATTCATTATTTTGGCATAATAAAAAATTTGATGGTCAGATTATTTTCTTTAGATATCTATTATTGGTACATAAAAGTTTCTGGATATGACATCTTCATTATCGAGTGATTTAGCTACATGAATTCAACCTGATTTATTTGTTGCGAAAGTAACCACTAAGCAACAGTCAATCCATAAAGATATATTTATTGACATTGTTTCCAATACCAGAGTCCTACAAAACTACATTCATAATAGGATTAATATTAGATACTGGAAAATTTAAGATACACTTTTTCTTGCACTATTTCCTTACGATAGAGGAAAAGCTATTAGCACCACACATTCAATGAACAAGCCTAATCACTTTGACTTAGCTTCCTAATTGTTCTGAAGCCATTTTCATATGGCACCTTTAGACTCTTTCCTTTGTTTTTCACCATAGTCGCTTGAAAAAACGATATATACCATCCCATCCATTTGCTGCAAACTCCCAGCCCAAAAAAAAAAAAAAAAATCAAAATGCATTAGATAATTGCTAAATAAGAAATGTAAAATTTCTTTCTGATTACTTGCTGCGACCTCATTAAATGTAATTTTCATGCATTATATGGGCAAAATTTAACCTACATTCAATATTTCATTCTACGGGAGATGCAATTTTTATAGGATATGTTCCCTATAAGTACTCTTAGTTTGAAAATTTTGGAAAAGGTAGCAATTTTATACTCCAAGTCTTGATAACGGTCACTATATTAGTTAAGAATTGATTTTTTTTCTCTTGACTAAAGAAATATGTAGTATAATTTAAGGAGTGGAAAGGCGCAAATTTGAACCTTAACAGTGCTTAGAAAATGAAACATAAGATTTTTCTTATTTGGTTACTCGGAAAGAAAAATTATTGGCACTAGGGTATGAAGCCACTGCATTAAGATTGAAAGGGTAAACATGTATATATATGAATTTCTTGGTGTGAAATGGTCAATTCTTATAGTTGTACATTTATTTGCTTACTTATAGTCAATCTGTGAGCACCTATAGATAAGGATTGAACATAATGTCTTAAAAAATAAGTTTCTTTTTTGTTTAGACACTTTCTTATATATAGAGACATTAATTGGTCTTGGAGAACTTTTGAATAATGATGATCCATCATCTAATGTGGACTGGCAAATCTGCTGTCAAAGAAACGTCGTAGTTCATCAACTTTTCTTGTATAAAGAAATCTTTATATGATGAATATTGTCCAAAATTTGAGATTTAATTTGTTTTCTTAGCTAAATATACTCTTTTATGGCTGCATTGATTGAACAACATTCAATTAGGTATTATGATGTTTTATCAATGATTGGTACCAGAACACTAGAAACTTTAAAGAAGAATTAATTTTAGATAAGTGCATAATTTTGTTGGTTTTTCTAGCTGATTATGTTTGGCAAGTTCATCATTGGCATAGCGGGATAGAATTTTTTTGGGGGGGGGGGGGGGATAGTTATTTAACTGATTTAATGTCCATATTCTCGCCATAATTAATATTTTTTCATTGTTCTACTTGATAAATGAAGTAAGTAAATGAAGCCTTGCATAAATTAGACATTTTTTCCAAAAATAAAAATATTGTAGGGATCATGACTGACAAAACTTCATTCATCATAGAATTAATATTAGATACTGAAAAGGTTTATGAAACACATTTTCTTGTGCTATTAGCACCACACATTCAAGGAAGAAGCCAGATTACTTCGACATAGCTTTCTAATTGTTCTGAAGCTATTATCATATGGCATCTTTAGACTCTTTCCTTTGTTTTTCACCATATTCGCTTGAAAAAACGACAGATATTATCCCAACTGGTCCATTTCCTGCAAAAAAACAAAAATTAAAATGTATTATATAATGGGTTAATCACATTTTATCCCCTTAAAAAATACCCCATTTCTCAGTTCACCCCCTAACTTTTAATTTTGCTCACTTAATCCCCTTTAGGACAAAATTGCCCTTGCATTATTTTGACTTTTCATTTACCTTTTTTCCTTTCTTTTATTTCTTTTTCTCTTTCTTCTTTATTTAATTTTTCCTCTTTCCCACAAAAATCTTCACCTTAATGATTGAAATTAAAAAAGAGGAATTGCAGAGATCTATCTTCTCCTTAAATGATTAAAAAAATATTCAAATCACTTCCCTAAAATACAATTTTTTTAGCCTTTCAATTCTTTTAATTTTGGATTTTCCTCTTTCCTTTCTAGTTTCTCATTTTATTCTCAAGAAAATATCATAAGATGAAATTGTTTTTCTTTCTTTTATTTATTTTTCTCTTTCTTCTCTCTTTCATCCTTCCCAATAGAAATTCCATTTCAACGAAAATTTTTGTTTTGAGTTTGTAATTGCATATTTCTAGGTGAAGGTTTAAAAGGCATCAAAAGCTAATTTTGATTTTTTGTATGATGCAACGTGTTACAAATTTCAATTGATGATTATTAATCAGGTCACAATTTCATCTTAAGATATTTTCTTGGGAATAAAATGAGAAACTAGAAAGGAAAGAGGAAAACCCAAAATTAAAAGAATTGAAAGGCTAAAAAAATTGTATTTTAGAAAAGTGATTTGAATATTTTTTTAATCATTTAAAGAGAAGATAGATCTCTGCAATTCCTCTTTTTTAATTTCAATCATTACGGTGAAAATTTTTGTGGGAAAGAGGAAGAATTAAATAAAGAAGAAAGAGAAAAAGAAATAAAAGAAAGGAAAACAAGGTAAATGAAAAGTCAAAATAATGCAAAGGCAATTTTGCCCTAAAGGGGGTTAAGTGAGCAAAATTAAAGGTTATAGGGTAAACTGAGAAATAGGATATTCTTTAAGGGGATAAAATGTGATTAACCCTTATATAATTGCTAAACTAAGAAATTTAAAATTTTTTTCTCATTATTTATTGTGGTCTCATTACATGAACTTTTCATACATTAAATGAGTACAATTTTAACCTACATCCAATATTTCGTTCTACAGGAGATGTGATTTTTATAGGATAAGTTCCTTGTAATTACTCTTAGTTTGAAAATTTTGGAAAAGTTAGCAACTTTATACTCCAAGTCTTGACAAAGTTCATTGTATTAGTTAGGAATTGATTTTTTTCTTTTGGCTATAAGGAATATGTAATACAATTTAAGGACTGGAAAGCAGGAAATTTGAACCTTAACAATGTTTGGAGAATGAAGCATAAGATATTTCTTATTTGGTTAGTCGGAAAGCAAAATTTTTGACACTAGGGTGTGAATATGTAAGGAAACATGTATATATATGAATTTCTTGGTGTGAAGTGGTCAATTCTTATAGTTGCACATTTATTTGCCTACCTATAGTCAATCTGTGAGCTGCTAAGGATAAGGATTGAATAATAAAGCCTTCAATAATAAATATGTTTTATTTCTCTTAGAAAACTTTTAACTGTCAAGATTTAATTAAATGCAACTTTGCAAGCAAGTAGTGAGGTCTTTTTTTTTTGTAAGGTCGATTTATTATCTACCATTAGCACTTATATATGTGCATAACTATGTATTCAAGATTTTGGAAATTTAATCATGAGTAATCAATTGATGGCAATGCATGTACACCAAACCTGAGCCTTTTCAGCATCTTGCTTCTGTTTTCGACTTCCCTGAAAATGATATCAAACAATAAAAATGGATTCTTCTCCAGCTTAGAAACTAAAAACGTTGATATGATTC
The DNA here is from genome assembly GCF_003713205.1 of Coffea eugenioides. NCBI lineage: Eukaryota > Viridiplantae > Streptophyta > Magnoliopsida > Gentianales > Rubiaceae > Coffea > Coffea eugenioides. The sequence continues at coordinate 5,774,773 of NC_040039.1, forward strand.
ATTCCAAGTCTAGTGTTAAATGTTTTTGTATAATATGCTAAACATAAAGTTTTAGAATATCTCAAACATGGAATTAAGATGAACTATATGAGATCTGCAATAGCAAATAAATCATCATACTCTGAGGGTGACCTGCTGTTCTTTGTCTGCAAAAAGCAAACATAATGTGTCCCGCAATTATAATCAACATAATAAAATTATACACTAAAAAAATGAAAAACTGACTTCAAAATTCTCAAAAAAGAGCAAGGTTGATCCTTAAAATAAATAATACTAACATTATTGAAATAATGTAAATTTAAATGTTTTATTTTTAATGAAGGATTTGGTTACTCACCGATCGGTTGCAGCTTGTTTTGCTTCAGGACTATCATAGTAACGTGCAATTTCCTCAAGTCTATAAAGGATGAATATATTCAAATGATTAAGCTAACACAAAAACATAATCAAGTTACAGGATATATAACAAATTGTACAAAGATGAAATTGTTGATATCTAATACCTATTCAGCTCCTTGATAGGTGGATTTTCAACACTTTCTTTACGTTTCTGAATTAGTGCTTGAGAAGTAGGGTTGCCAAATTTTATGTGGCCAGGAATTTTTGTCTTTGCCATGACTTTTGTTACTAGGAAATTTTGAGAGAAATATGTACAGCCTTATTGAGGTATTTATTTAGATCTAGAGGCTAAAACCTTCTTGTTGGAGAATGCAATCTTTTCTTTTCTTTTCTGGTTGTTGGGGAGGGAAAGAGAGAGAGAGAGAAGAAAATTAGTCAATACAGTAGTAAAATCCTATCTTTGACACATCAATATTTTTAGTGGTCAAGGACATATGACGTCTGGCATTTTTACGTCATAAAGTTGTAAAAGATATATATCCTTAAAATATTGGAAGAATAGTTAAAATTTAAGTAGTCTAGACAAGTACAACCATTAATAATTCAACTGCTTTCTGGTACGAAGTTTGGAGAGTGATGACCATTGAGTAAAAGAACACCTTGGATGGATCCAAAGTAGCATTTAGTTTTATTTTGCTACTTTTTATTACTTGAAAATTTTGAAGACAAAGAAAATTAAATTTATAAGACAAATAATAGTAGAGTTTGAATCTGATCAATTTGAGTGCTATTTGACATATGCTAAAAACAATTCTTTCTTTATTTTTTTTTAGTATTTTCGATCAGATTAGCCTTGATAGCACAACACTCAACCATGGTTTCAACAAGAATTTGAGAATCGTTAACAAACTAGTATACACATCCTTATCTTATCCCATAAATATTTTTAACCATCACGCAAATATTGTACAAGAACATCAACTTAACAAATTAATATATGCTATTGAGCGGAGTTACTTATTCATAAAAATATGAAGTCATACAAAAAATTTAAAGGGTTTATAAAATTAATATCCCTAAAAAAATAGTTGAACTACAGAAAAGTAGAAAATCGAATCAAAATACTTAATATTCATTTGACAAATTACAAGTATGGAATCAATGGCATGGACTCATGTTTGGTAGCCCATTGTATTGTATGGGGTGATCATCTTCAAACAATGTGGTATAAGAAAAGTTAAGATCAATATCTAAAGACAAAAGAACATCAAATGTAAACAATTATTCCTATAAAATCTCGATAGAAAGATGCTTTATGACTATTAAGTATTATATCTTAATCATTGCTCTCTATTTGAACAAGCATCTATTATTAAGATATTAGTCTCAAATGATGATAGCTCATTTCATAAAATACACATTTGAGTTGTTAATCAAAATGATATATTGCTTGTTGAGTGGAACACATTTGAGTTATTAATCAAGAAATTCACAACTTTCATAAGTGAAGTGACTGACAAAAATTATAGGTGTTACAGAGTTGCTTGATGTGCCCTAATTGTCATGTTTTTATGTCCCTCTATCACTACAAATTATACATATTTTATCTTTAGAAGTACTACTTAAGGTATAATTTATGATTGGATAGGTTAAACAGCACTTAAAGTGAAAATAATACAAAAGAAGTTTAATTTGGAAGGGGAATGCAAAATTCATGAAGGCAGCAGCTAATGGGCACTATCATGGGGGCCAAACACAAGGCCTGTCTGAGTTTGAAGTTGATTTTATTCAAATTGACAAATTAACCGATGATGGGCGCCCGTCTTACAACCTAACTTAGGGCCCGACATTGTTTGGACATGCATTTTCTTAGATTTAATGCACCTATTCAATTACAACACAAAACTCTACCTCCTAGCACTATAAATAGAGGGTTTTGATCAATTTTAAGAGGGTAAGAAGAAGAATGGCTACTTTCTTATATGCTACATTCTTAGGAGTAGATTAGAATAAGTGGAATTAGGATTTGGTTATGAACATCTCAGTTTCTCTCTTGGGGGTAGCATTTAGCTAATTCTCTATTCAAGCCAAGGATCAAAATCTTTATTCCAATGATTGTGAAACTGGATTTGATCTTTTCAATCTTTAATTTGCTATGCATGATTCCTTAATTTATATTCTATTTTGTTATATGTATGATAGAGTAAATGACCAATTATTCTCCATATGTGTATTCTTCATGCCAAAATACTAATCTTGATCCGTAATTGTCTTGTGTTAGTATTTTTATGTGGCAAATAAGGCTAACAATTCATTGTTCTCTTTGTGAACCCTTAGGAGGAGTTATAGGGTGTTCATTAAATAATTGCGTGTATCATGGGTTATCGTCATCTTTGGTTGATTCTTGATTATTATGCTTGACGGGATTTTTACTATCAATGCAAGTTTAATTCCGAATTTACACCCGTTGGACTGCAAGTATACAGGTCGCAATTGTAGTACAAGATGTGTATCGGGTCGATCCCACGAGGAGCAATTTAAACAATTACTAAGCCCTTGTTTTCTCTATTATTTAGACTTACAATTAATTTGAGCAGAGAAAATATAATGCTGTAATCTACAACTCTGATATACAAATCTAGTTTAACAAATGCTAAATGCAAATAGCGAAAATTCACTTAAGGAAGATTCTAGGGATGTAGATTCCACTTATGGCAATAAACAACACAAATTAATGGATTTACTTCTTGCTATTATTCTTGTTTAACCAGAGATTCATTTCCAAAATTACCAAGTCTCATTTTCATGATGAAATGGCCTAGAGCAATATAGATTTCCCTATTTTCATGGTGAAATACTACTACTACTCTGTTTTATTTCATGAAATGCTCAATAATCCACCTAAGTGTATCTCTATTTTCATGAACATACAACTCAAGCTCTACTCATGTGTTTCAATTGTTATTACCAATTCTCATTGAATAATAACACTATAAACATGCTATTGGTGATCAATCAATAACAAGTAAGAACAGCTACACAAGTAGACAAGTTAATACAAGATATAACAAGTGTAAATCACATTCAATTAGTATTATTTAGCCATAAGTTTCATCTACTCCCTAGATATAGAAAATTAGCTACTCATGAATGATTTAACAATCAAACTCACAAGTTTATTAATGCAAAACATCATGAAATACAAGTATAAGAAAGGTAAAAGAAAGCTTAGCCAATTGAAGGTAAAGCTCTCCAATTCCTGCTATGTTCTTGTACAAGATGGTTACAAGTGAAAAACCAAATGCTTCTCTAAGAACTCTTAACTAGAGAGAAAATTTGTTTTTTAGAAGGAAAACTAGCTACGTATGGTAATCTAGGCTTCTCCCCTATGTTTCTGCATAAAAGGTGGTAGAAATTTCATTCCTCTCACTTCATAATTTCCTCCACTCAGATTTTGTAAAAAGAAGTCAAAGATATGATGTTTCCTTTTGTCCACACTCATTTGGTCTTCTCTTTTATTGCAGAAGCACGTGCCACCGATTTCTGCCCCTCAAAATAGCTGGAAAAGTTGTGAGAAAGGTAAAGAAAAACGGCTGTGCCACTTGCTGAAGAGAGAGACAGATCCGAGCCACGGATCCGAGGGCTGAAAAATGGATCCGAGCTCGGATCAGAGGATCCGAGGACTTCCCATGATGGATCCGAGGTCGGATCGTCCTGACCTCGGATACACTCCGCCAGAAGTACAGACGAGGGGTCGGATCCATCTTGTACACACGGATCCGAGCTCGGATCCGTGTTGAGCAATTTTCCAGTTTTTCACTTCTTCCCTTTTTCTACATTTTTGCTCCCAATTTCTTGTGTACTTTGTCCTCTGGATGACCCTGACATTTCTTTCAACTTGTGCATGAATTTCATACATCAATTACCTTCACAATTTCACAAAATTAACGCATTAATCCACTCATTTATCAATTTCTTAACTCTTAAACAATATTTAAGCAATTATCACCAAAAGAGTTCCAATATGGCTTTAATCTTCTCAAAACATACCAAAAATTCATGCCAAATTCGTACAAAATATACGTTAGATATTCACTTATCAATGCTATTATTAGGTTAATTTGAGATTGCGTCAATACCTAGGCTGTCTAATAACAAGAATACAATTTGAGTACATCATTCTGATGGTTGAATTCAGAGAATCTATGAGTTATTACTGATGTCCAAGGTAAGTTAGGCCAAATAGTTGATTAAAAGTTGAATCTTTAGGAGTTGATGATCAATTGGAAGAAAAATCTTCATGTCCTTGGTTTGGCTCGTTGTTTATTACTTTTAACTTCTATTGTTATTATTATTGTCTTCATTTTAGTTGTAGTTTTAATTATTCCAATCTACTTTTTACTAATTTAACAAAGGAAATAGAAGGTTTCAGCAATTTCCTGTGGGTTCAACTTGGACTCCCACTACTAAAAGTTTTAAAAATTCAGTAATTAATTTTTGACACTCGCGACAAGTGATTAAAATTTTGGCATTGGTGCTGGGAAACAATGTTAACTTTTATTTTTCTTTTGTTAATTTTTGCATATTTTTGTTTCCAATTTTATTATTTTTATTGGCCACAAGTTTTAGGTGTATCTTATCTTTAAAGGTAGTTGAAAGAAGCAATGGCTGGTGCTTTTGGTCTAGAAGGGACACTTTTTGATTTGCCCTCTATGGTTCACCAATTAGCTGAGATGAATATGCAAGCAGTAGAGGTTTGTAGAGATTGTTCATTGGCAACACATTTTACAAACATGTGCCCACTACTTCAAGAAAACCCATATGAGCATGTTCAATTTGGGGAAAGCATGCATGATCCACCCCAGATGAAATATAACCCTTATTCATATACGAATAATTCGGGGTAGGAAGGGTATCCTAACTACATCTATGGAAGTCAACCAACTCAAGGTTCCTACTAGTATTACCTATTTCCACATCAAGGACCAATTCAACAACATGTGCTAGATTATTCAGGTACTAATGCTGGTTCATCTCTAGAGGACATGGTTAAGTCGTTAGCTAGTTTCACTATGCAATTTCAGCAAGAAATGACACAATTTTAGCATGAAACAGAACAATTCCAATGTTTAACTCAAGCAAGTATTCAAAATTTGGAAACTCAAATTGGACTGTTAGCCACATCTATAGCTGATTTACAAGCTCAGAACTCACGAAATTTGCTATCTAGCCAATAGTAGATCCTTAGGATAGTGTCAGTGCAATGATTTTTAGAAACGAAAAAGAGTTGGAGCAGCCTGCTCAAGGAGAGCAGGTCTCGGAATCTCAGTAAACCATATCAATAGAGGAAGTGGAGGATTTACCAATAGTAAGTGACAGTAAAATTAATGTTTCTAAACCTAATATTGTCATTCCTTCTCCTTTCCCGAGCAGATTAGTGAAACTAAGAAGGATGAGGAAGGGCAAGATCTTGATGTGTTTTGCAAGGTGGAAGTTAACATTTTATTGCATGAGGTGATTAAGCAAGTTCCAAAGCATGCAAGGTTCCTTAAAGAGCTATGTATTACAAAGAGGAAGTTCAAGAGGAATGAAAAGGTGGCTATCAATAAGAATGCCTCTACCATGACCCAAAAGAAGCTATCCCCAAAGCACAAGGACCTAGGTATGTTCACAATTCCTTGTGCTATTGGTAATGCTCAAATTAAACAAGTTATGTTAGACCTAGAAGCACCTATCAATGTCATGCTTTTGTCAATGTATTCTTCTTTGAATTTAGGTCCTTTAAAAGAAACTAGAGTCATTATTCAACTGGAAGATGAATCTAATGTTTACCCTGAAGGGGTATTGGAAGATCTTCTTGTGCAGGTTGATAGAGGATGATAAGTCTCCAAATCCAGCACCTATTTTACTTGGAAGACCCTTCTTGAGGATTGCTAAAAACAGAATTAATATACTGGTACGTTGACCATGGAGTTTGATAGTGAGATCATTAGCTTTAATATTTTTTATGCTATCAAATATTTAGTTAATGTCCATTTTGTGCTTTCTAGTGATGGTGAAGATTGGAGATTTCATGTCGCACCTAAGAAGGATCACTGCATTTATGAAGGATATCAGGAGCATATTGTGGAAGTAGTGAAGCGAGTTGAAACATTTTATATGTAGCTATGTCGAGTTAGCAACATTAACCAGAGGCGCTTGTAAGGAGGCAACCCAACATTTTCATATTTTAAATTACTTTATTTTATACTTAGTTTTATATTTATGCTTAGTAGTTTTTCTTGATTATTTAGCAGGTAATAATGAAAGTAGTGGTAGTAATAAATGGGCAAAACATGTTTGATTCTATGTCTGGCTCTCTAAATGGTTTTCCAATTTGCATATTCACATCACTTAATATTCACCATACCTACTCACGATTTCTCAGGAGAGTATTCCTTTTTTTTAATTTCTTTATATCATTGAGGACAATGTTTAATTTAGGTAGTGATGGTTAATTATGTTCTTTTGTTTGTTTTGTTCATGAATGTTAGTAGTTATGTTTAGATTAGTGTAACAATCATCTAATGCTGCGTACAATGTTGCGGTGATATTTTGCAATCTTGAATTAATTGATGCAATAGACAAGTCTTGTGTAGAATTGGCCTAGTGTGATAAACAATAACCTTATGAGCTTTTGGGCCTAAAGATTGAGTTTTCATTGTCAATCTATTCCTCTTTGTTATATGATATCGTTCATAAATTTGTTACTGTAGAACTCACTCGGTGTCTTTCTTGAAGTTATCTTGGAAATATGTATGATGAAAATGATTAAGGCCATCTTTATTTATCAAATTTTGACTTGAGTAAATGAACCAACCTTGGTATTGAACCTTTTGCTAGACCTATTGAGCCAAATGACCGTTTTTCTTGGTTTTCAAATTGTCCCCATCTTTTAAACTCTTAATTCTAATCTTCATTTATCTTTCGTAACCAGTGAAGTATTTTTATGTTAAATGGATGGGTTATTTCTAGTGAATGGGGGTTATTTTGTTGAAAGTGTGTGGGGTTGATATATTGGGCAAGTTTATGATATTTGCACAAGAGGGAATTATGTTCAAAATTTGACAAGGATACAATAAATAAAAAAGCTGAAAAATGAGAAAAAAAGAAGAAAAAGAAAAAAAAGAAGGAAAAGAAAAGAAAAGAAAGTATTTTTTTCTCGTTATTAATAAAGAATAGAAAAGAAAGTATCCCTTTTCGTTATTAATAAAGAAAAGAAAAGAAAGTATTCTTTTTCATTATTAATATTCTCTTGGTGCTTTATTGGTTTGTTATGAGTTATTATTGTCAATTGGGTAGCTAATGGTTGCAGAATGACTTCTTGTTCGCAAGGGATACATTTGATTCTATTGAAGAGAAGTTTTGGGAGTTATCTTCAGTGGGAGATTGTTTGTATGCTCTACTAGTTCTAATGATTTATCTTACATTCCCAACTATCTTACCTTTAACCTTGGCCCCATTACAACCAAAGTTTGAAGTTCTTATGATTCATGTTATGCATATTTTAGGGTGTTGAAAGAGTAGATTCTTTGCAAGATTATAGTAGTGTATTTTATGAAACAAATTTGAGTGATATATAGCCCTACTTGTGTGATTATTGCATATGCTTGAGAGAGTGAAATCATCCTGTGAAGTCTATCACTTAGGTTGATTTTTGTGCTTGGGTGCTTTTGTTTTGTTAAGAGATTTTTGGTTATTTAATATCTCGCTCAATATTGTATTCTGGTTTTTGGTATTTGATCGTTTTGTAGGGGTAGTATCACTTCAATGTTCTAATAGAGAATTGAGTTAGTTGTTTGGGCATTATTCATCTATTCTCTAGTTGAGTTTGTGTAATGACTAGCTCAGCCATTAGACAAGATTGAAATGCATTCCATGAATGCCGTTGAGTTAGTTAGAAGGGAATATTCGGGTAGTTAGTTTGTTAGTCTGTTACTGCCAGTCAGCAAGCAGGCAAGACATCATTTGCATGCAGCTAGATATCATCTGAGCTGTATAAAAGCATGAGGTTCCGGAAGAGAAAGACACTTTTTTGGCATTTGAATAAAATCTCAGTCTCTTTCTTCCTCAAGTCTTTCTTCCCCCTTCTCTGTTCTCTCTTTCCAGTTCCATTACAGTGGTATCAGAGCTTCCGATCCTTGGATTCGGGAGCTTGATTCACAGCCATGGCAGAATGTACACGCCTTAAGACAATCGAGGAGCAGGTCCGGAAGCAGGAAGCTAAATTGCAGACATTCATGGAGTCTACCAGCGAGGCACTTAAATCCATGGAGGAGAAGATGCTGGCCAGCTCCACAGAGTTTAAGGCTCTAGTAGCTGGCATTTCGGCACAGATTGGAGGGATTACCAGGAATCCGCAACAAGAAAGGGGACTCCTAGCCACCCCTACAAGTTCCTTGCAAGGCACGTCCAGGCCTGGGCAGGTGCATCAGGAGAGAGGAGAACGCAATGCCTTCATCCCAGGGGTGCCCAAGCTAGAGTTTCCCAGATTTACTGGAGAGCAGGTAAGGGATTGGATTCAGAAATGCGAGACCTTCTTCCATTTGTATGGCATACTGGATTCGCAGAAGATGCTGATTGTAGGAATGCACTTGGAAGGAAGGGCAAATGTCTGGTTCCAAAGTTTCAAACAGGATAAAAGGACATTTGGATGGGAGGAGTTCAAGGAAGGAGTGAGTCGCAGATTCGGAGACCTTGGGGATGAGGATGGAGTTGAGGAATTCAGCAAACTACAGCAATCTTCCACAGTAATGGCTTATCAAGAGAAGTTTGAGGAATTGAGAGCCATAGTCCTGCTCAGGAATCAGGGGTTGAATGAAAGTTATTTCGTCTCCAGCTATTTGAGCGGGTTACAGGAGGAGCTCAAGGCACTGGTCAAAATGCACAAACCTCAGACCCTACAAGAAGCTTTCTAGGTCGCAAGGTGGCAGGAAAAGGCACTGGAGGTGATTTTCAAGAAGAGCAGAGCATCTAACAGGCATCCTTCACAGCTGAGTTCCAATGGAGGAATGTCTCCACACAGACCACCTGTGACCAAGGCAGCAACAGTCAGCGAAGGGGATTCCACGAAGCAAGGTGCTGTTTCTCAACCATACAAGAGAATCACTCCCACCGAGTTCCAATACAGGAAGGAAAACCATTTGTGCTTTAAATGTGGAGCAAAGTTTGGACCAGGTCATGTGTGTAAGGACCAGGGGATACACATGATTGTTGCTACTAATTTAGAGGACAGGGTAGATGAGGAGGAGGTGATAGAATACCTGGGTAGTGGGACCAAACAGGAGGTCGAACTATCCTTGCATTCACTCACAGGGAATCTGCTCTCTAGTACCATTAGGTTGCTAGGGGAGGTCAGAGACTCTGAAATTTCTATTCTACTGGACGGGGGCAGTTCGAATTGTTTCCTTAAGAAGACAGTTGCACGGAAGTGGCAGGAGCTTATCCAGCAACACAAACCTTTCAGAGTCAAAATTGCTGATGGTCAGGAACTTCCTTGCAGTCAGTGGATACCCAATTTCCAATGGAGTATGCAGGGACAAAAATTTTGCCACAATGTGTACCTGATAGATTTGGAGCCCTATGATCTGATCATAGGGGTGGACTGGATGAAAGCCTACAACCCACTAACCTTTGATTTTAAGCAATTGCAGGTCTCCTTCAATAAGGATGGTGACATGGTGACATTGCGGGGGAACGGAGGTACTGCAAACACTAGGATGACTCAGGGAGAGGTGGCCAAAAGATACATGAGGAAGAAACTCAAGCAAGTTGTGCAGGCTTACACGGTCAGTACAGCTCAGTCACAGGTAAACACCACTCCAAATATTCTAGAACCTATGTTGATTGAATTCCAGGATGTGTTTAGTGAGCCTAAACAATTACCCCCTAAAAGATCATTTGACCATCAAATTCCCTTGAAAACTGATGCAAAACCTTTCAAATTAGCTCCTTATAGATATCCCCATGTCCAGAAAACTGAGATAGAAAAACAAGTCAAGGAGATGCTGCATGGTGGCATCATCCAACCTAGTCACAGCCCCTTTGCTTCACCTGTCCTATTGGTCAAAAAGAAAGATGGAAGCTGGAGATTTTGTATAGACTATAGGCAACTTAACTCCATAACCATTAAAGATAAATTCCCAATCCCCATTATAGATGATATTTTAGATGAACTTCATGGAGCTAAAGTATTCTCCAAAATTGATCTGCGATCTGGCTACCACCAGATTTGCATGAACCTCTTAGATATTCCAAAGACAGCTTTCAAAACTCACTGTGGGCTCTACGAATTTTTAGTTATGCCATTTGGCCTTACCAATGCTCCAGCTACATTCCAGGCCCTCATGAATTCAGTGTTTGAACCTTTCCTCAGACAATTTGTCTTGGTCTTCTTTGACGACATTCTTGTATATAGTCCAGACATGGACTCTCATACCCGCCACCTTAGACAGGTCTTAGAGACCTTAAGATCTCATACCCTTTTTGCTAAGCTCACTAAGTGCTCTTTTGGACAAAATCAAATAGAATATTTGGGGCATGTGGTTACTGGTGAAGGGGTGAGTGCTGACCCTTCCAAGGTAGAGTGCATGGTGAACTGGCCAGAACCTACTAATATCAAGGCCTTAAGGGGGTTCTTGGGCTTGACTGGATATTACAGGAGGTTTGTCAAGAATTATGGCTCCATAGCCAAACCCCTCACTGATCTTTTAAAGAAGGATGGTTTTGTCTGGAACAAGGAAGCCAGTGCTGCGTTTCTTGAACTCAAACAGGCTATGAGTAGCACACCTGTTCTAGCATTGCCAGACTTCTCCAAGCCTTTTGTGTTGGAGACAGATGCCAGCAATCAAGCTATTGGAGCTGTCATTATGCAGCAAGGACAGCCCATTGCTTATATGAGTCAGGCTTTAGGTGCAAGAAATCAGGCTTTATCCATCTATGAAAAGGAGTTACTAGCCTTAATTGCTGCTGTTAACAGGTGGAGGCATTACTTACTGGGGTCTCATTTCATCATTAGAACTGATCATCATAGCCTAAAATACTTGCTGGAGCAGAAGATCTGGACTCCCTTGCAGCAGAAATGGTTAACTAAACTAATGGGGTATGATTATGAGATTCAGTTCAAGAAAGGAAGGGAGAATGTAGTGGCAGATGCACTTTCCAGGAGAGGGAAGGACTCTCACGAGCTCAGTGCCATATCCATGGTAAAGCCTGCATGGATCACTGACTTAGCTGGAAGTTATGAGCAGGATCCTAAAGCTAAGGAGTTGCTCACTGCATTAGCCATCAATGGCACAGACATGCCTGAATATTCCTACAATGGAGGGGTCATCAGGTACAAGGGAAGGATATATGTAGGGGCCTCTACCTCACTCAGGCAACAACTCATTGCCTGCATGCACATGTCAGCAGTTGGAGGACACTAAGGAAATCTGGGTACCTACAAGAGAGCTAAAGCATATTTCTTTTGGCCTGGCATGAAAAGAGAGATCGAGGACTTTGTACAGAGCTGTGACATATGTAAGAGGAATAAGGGAGAAAATTGTAAGCCTCCTGGGCTGTTACAGCCCCTACCCGTACCAGAGCAAGCGTGGCAGCACATATCTATGGACTTCATTGAAGGGCTTCCTAAATCTGAGGGGTGTGATACACTGCTTGTAGTGGTGGACAGATTCACAAAGTTTGCACATTTCATCCCTTTAACTAGCCACTATACTGCTAAGAGTGTATCACAAGTGTTCTTTGATCAGATATTCAGACTGCATGGCTTACCCTTCAGCATTGTGTCAGATAGGGACAGGGCATTTACTAGCATCTTTTGGCAGGAGCTATTCTCACGGATAGGGACTCAGTTAAATTTCTCTACTGCCTATCACCCCCAATCTGATGGGCAGACAGAGAGAGTGAACAGGTGCGTGGAGACATACTTAAGGTGCATGTGCTCTGAACAACCTCGCAAATGGAAAAGATTTCTAGCAGCAGCAGAGTGGTGGTACAACACCAACTTCCACACTGCATTAAAGATGTCTCCATTTCAAGCTCTGTATGGCTACACTCCTACACAACTCAACATCGTCCCAGGAGCATCGATGGTAGCAGCAGTGGATGACTGGATGGCAGAAAGGGTAAACTGGAATTTGATGCTCAGGGATAATTTGTTGAAGGCACAGAATCGGATGAAACAGAATGCTGATAAGCTCAGGTCTGATAGAAGCTTTGAGGTGGGAGATTTAGTCTATCTCAAGTTACAACCTTATAGGCAGACTACTGTGGCCCTGAGGAGGAACCTGAAGCTGTCTGCCAAGTACTATGGACCCTTCAGGGTGTTGCAGAAGATAGGACCCGTGGCCTACAAACTAGAGCTGCCAACAGGTTCAGCCATCCATCATGTGTTCCATGTCTCTCAGCTGAAGCCCTCTACTAAGGGGGAACCAGTCCAGTATTCTCTACCCACATTGGATGAACAAGGAGAGGTACGAGTAGCACCCCAAGCCGTGCTGGAGAGGAGGACCAAGGGGAGGGGAGGTCAGGCGACAGAGCAGGTGTTGATCTTGTGGGAAAACCTGAATCAGGATGATGCTACTTGGGAAGATGCAGCGGTCATCAGGTCTTAGTTTCCAGATTTTTCCCTTCAATCCTAGAGACTAGGATTTGGTTAAGGGGGGAGTAATGTAATGACTAGCTCAGCCATTAGACAAGATTGAAATGCATTCCATGAATGCCGTTGAGTTAGTTAGAAGGGAATATTCGGGTAGTTAGTTTGTTAGTCTGTTATTGCCAGTCAGCAAGCAGGCAAGACATCATTTGCATGCAGCTAGATATCATCTGAGCTGTATAAAAGCATGAGGTTCCGGAAGAGAAAGACACTTTTTTGGCATTTGAATAAAATCTCAGTCTCTTTCTTCCTCAAGTCTTTCTTCCCCCTTCTCTGTTCTCTCTTTCCAGTTCCATTACAGTTTGGCCAAGAACATGCAAAGATTTGGTGTAGGGGAATTTGATGTGTCCTAATTATCATGTTTTTATGCTCCTCCATCACTATGATTTTTGTATATTTTATCTTTAGAAGGGCTACTTAATGTATATTTTATGATTGGACAGGTTGGAAAGCGCTTAGAGTGAAAATCCAAAAGGAGCTCAATTTGGACGGAGAATGCTAAGTTCATAAAGGCAGCAGTTATAGGGCGCTATAATGGGGGCCAAACACAAGGCCCATTCAAGTTTGAAACTGATTTGGTCAATTTGATAAGTTAACCAATGATGGGCACTCGTTTTACAACCCGACTTAGGACTCGATATTGCTTGGACATACGTTTTATCAATTTTAACTCACCTATCCAATAATAACTCAAAAACCCTACCTCATAGCACCATAAATAGTGGGATTTGGTTGACTTTAAGAGGGGAAAGAAGAAGACGACCTAAGAGTGCTACTTTCTCATATTATACATTCTTAGGAGCAGATTAAAATAAGTAGAACTAGTGTTGGCCAAGAACATCTTTGTTTCTCTCTTGAGGGCAGTATTTACCTAATTCTCTATTCAAGTCAAGGATTGAAGTCTTTATTCCAATGATCGTGAAATTGGGTTTGATCTTTTCAATCTTTGATTTGCTATCCATGATTCCTTAATTTCTATTATCTGTTGATACATGTTTGAAAGGCAAGTAGCCAATTATTCTCCATATGTGTATACTTCAAGCCAAAATACTAATCTAGATCTATAATTGTCTTGTGTTAGTATTTTTATATGGCAAATAAGGCTAACAATTCGTTGTCCCCTTTGGTGAACCCTTAGAGAGAGTCATGCTGTTGATTAAATAACTACATGTGTTACGGGTTATTGTTATCTTTGGCTGATTTTTAGTTATTAATGTTGTTATTGGGTTAATTTGGGATTGCATCAATACCTAGATTGTCTAATAACAAAAATACAATTTCAGTGTGTCTTTCTAATTGTTGAATTCAAAGAATCTGCGAGTTATTACTGGCGTCGGGGGTAACTTAAGCCAAATAGTTGATTAAAGGTTGAATCTTTAGGAGTTGATGATCAATCAAAATAAAGATATTCATGTCCTTGGTTTGGCTCATTATTTATTACTTTTATCTTCTATTTTTATTATTACTGTCTTAATTTTAGTTGTAGTTTTAATTATTCCAATTTACTTTTTACTATTTTGACAAAGGAAATTGAAGGTTTCAACCGTTCCCTGTGGGTTCAACTTGAATTCCCACTATTATAAGTTTTGAGAATTCCATAATTAATATTTGACACTGATGACAAGTGATCATTGCTTTGATGTGATCTTTAAAAACATTTGCCAATAGGATGATTAACAAGTGATAACAATTGCTAAAGACATAAATAAGTCAATTTAGACTTATTCTAATGGGTAGAGGTCAACCTATAGAGCTCATATAGAAAACTTTAATTTAAGAGAGTTCAAGACTGACAAAATCCAATAATATCATATAAAATCAGCCTTAACTTGACTTCAATGGCTCTTCAACCAATAACCATGTGTTCTAATCCTTTCTCCGTAAAGCCTTCAAATGACCTCAATGTAGTAACTGCTTAGAGAAATCAACCTCTTTGTCAATTCATAGGCAAATAGTGAAAATTTGATAAGCCATTATTAACCACGTATGTCATATCAACATTTAGTTTGATTGAATTAGTTTATAGTATTATTGATTCTTTATGTTAATATTTCGATAATTATACTAGTGACTCTTTCTTGAATTTCATTGTTGCTCAATAGAAGACATCATTCTATCAAGCATGCAAGAAAAGATCCAGTATCCCAACAAACTTATAGGTTTCTCATGTAAATCCAAAGGTGCTTTGAAAGAATAAATTTACTCTATTGATTGGCAGATGATAAATCAATAGTCAAGAGCATGGCTTCCTTAAGGTTAAACCTTGACAACGTATGAGCTAATCTTGATTCTATCTCAAAGGAAAATGATATACTTGGGTGGAAGCATCAAAATAACTAAGCATAGAACTTTAATCAAGATCCTGTACTATTTAATATGACATCTATGATTCATCATTTCATTCTAGAATTTTAACCATATGCAGAAGTGGGAGCAAATTTCTACTTCAGCAAAACTACATTATAGTTGGGCAAGGATAGGGTTGGGTAATTATGTCTATGCATGGTTTTGAGCATCAAACAAGTGTTAAATGATAAGTACACACACTAAAGTGGATGGAAAAATTATTTACTTTTTTTTGTTCTCTTGAATTTGGTACTTTACAAAACAGATGCGCATGATTCTGTATATCTATAATAATTTGTTACACTAAATAAATTCCTTATTTTACAATCTTGAAAAATGGATGTTGGAAACTCAAGCCATCTGAATAACTTCATAAGGCCTAAATAGTAGTTTATTTCATGGATCATTCAAGCACTAGTAATTGTTCATTATTACGAACCAAAATCACATTAACCAATTGTCATGTAAAGAACTTCATTATGTTAAAAAGAAGCCTCTTCATCAATAATGTTCTTGTAGCTTTGGAGGTAATGAGAGTGAGTGGCATTAAACTGTCTTTGTTTTCTGATAAGGTGTAAAATGTAGTGCATTTATATGCATAAGTCACTAGTTAACTATGTCATTTGATATTTATTTTGAATGGAAACTAATTATTTTTGTTGTTATATTGTTGTGAAGAGATCAATTTGGAGAGAAAACTGACGAAAAATGTGGCATGAAGAAGTAATGAAAGAAGAAGTGAAAAGGAAGGGATTTGGCAGGAATGACAAGTTTCAATATTTGATGATAACTTGAGCTACACAAATTGGGTTGAGATGATTCTTAATTCATTTTGAAACTAAGAAAGTGATTCTACAATTTCAATTTTTATGAGACATCAAAGTCTAGTTCTCACATTTCCATAGCCAAAAATCCAAATTACTAAAGTATAGTTTCATTGTGATGCTATTTGGACCAATTCTCAGTATCTCGAGTATATCTTAGAGTCCAGAAGTCCAAATGCTATGATTCTTATGCTATTGGAAAGCAAATTCAAAGGGTTACAACTTTGATGTTTTGTAAAAAAGTTGATTTGGCTCCTTCTTAGCGTAATTGGGCTTCAAAAGTGATCTGCACGGGGATCCTTACAAATCCACCCACACATCTAATGTCTAGCGTCGGACATTGAAAGGGATTTCATGCCGGACTTTCTTAGATTCTGATGGTTCATGAGCATCGAAACAAGTCAGGGTCTAGATTTAGGGCCAGTCTTTGGGCTAGACTTCGTCAGGAAACATGCCCAAACTTGATTTTTAGCAGCTTTTCAAGACCCAATCCTACCATACTTGGGGTACAACTTTAGGAAGCTATAAATAGGAGTGCATTCGGTCATTTCTAGGTTAGAAAACACTAGGTTAAGTTTTAGTTCATCTTTTTTACTTATTTTTCTTGAGAGATCAAGAAGAAGACATGGAAGAACCAAAGAGCAACCAACACGAGGAATGAAGCCGGACAAACTGAGAAGTTTTCTTTACTTTATTCTCCATTATTGCTAATGTTGTTTCTTGAATTTTTGGTTTTAATTATGAATATGTTGAACTAACGTACTTCTAGTGTTAGGGTTTTTATGAAGGAATTATGATTAGTTTCTCCAGATAAATTCTTGCCTATTGCTATGATTTGTCTATCTTAATTTCTATTAATTGTTTATGCCTCATCAACATGAACATGCTCCTTCGGTTTGTATTGAACTCAGAAATGAGAAACAACCATGCCAATGGCGGATTTAAGGTAGGGTACAAGGGGCACGGGCCTCCACTACCCTCCCTTAAATTCCTATAGTACCTATAGAATTTTGATATAATCTTAAGTGTGCCTCCTAGAATTTTCTTATGAAGGATGTGAAAGAATTACGTAGTCCTTTAAGTTAGTTCACAAACTAAAATTCTAAAAGGATATGTAGGCCACAAAGTTCCATTTGAAGTAAGCTAAAAAAAGCCTTCTCATTTCAACTTGTTGGTGAATTTTTTTTTTTTTGCTTAAAAAACTAGAAAAAGAGTAGGTAAAAAATTTTAGTGTTGCTTTTGTCCCCACTGAGAATTTTTTCTGACTCCACCACTGAACCGTGCACTAGATAGATGAACATATTTAATCTGATCACAAGAGTAGAAAAGGATTTTTATGACACAATTATATCACATAATCTCTTAAAGGGTTTAATTGAACACTTATGATCTTGAGAGAGTTGTAGGAGTTAATCAGACACACTTTAGATGTATCAAGAAATAATCTAAAATATAATTGTATAATGTATTCATTGCTTTTTAAGAAAGTAACCGGATAATTGGTTCAAATTCTGGATTAAAACCTGAAATCCTAGACTCTCATCTATTGTTTTCTCAACCCCTCTTTTATTAGATTTCTTCACCTATTTTGCTTCTTAATTAATTAGTAGTTTAATCTCTTAAATTCAACTTTTGCAATTTGTTAGAATTATTAAAATAAAAAATTAACTTGTACCTATGAGTTTGACCCCAAAAATATTTCAAGTTAATTATTACTACGATCGGCCCTATGCACTTGTAGGAATTTGTTGATCATTTTCACTCAATTTTCAATCTATAACCACAAAATTTAATGCCATTGTTATATTGCTTACTACCAAAAATTAAAACAAATTATAAAATCAAAATGATGACTTTGTTTACACTGAATAGATTCACCTACAAAAATAGTACAGGAAGCAAAATTCATCTTTTATTTTTTTGGGCAATATAACCATTTTATTGATCAAAGAAACAGAGCGTATACAGCAGGAATTTAACATTCCAACTACATCGGTATATCCCTACCAAAGTACGAGACACAGAACAATTACCAACTAAAGCAATCATGAGTGAAGCCATGTTCCAAAGCTAGCTCCCAGTTCAACTTAGTACGAGCGATTCTTCTCCAACTTTCAGTCACATCTTGTACTATAGCAAGTATAGCAGCCACAATGTCAATAGCAGAGACAGGTTTCCACTGAAAGATTCCTTGGTTTCTCAGTTTCCATAACTGATACACTACGGCAGCAACACCAACCTCCCAACTTGATCAGGAAAAGAGATAGAATTACTTACAAAGTCACTCTACAGTCCACTTGAACTCTACAGTCCACTGCATATGCCCCTTTTTATCAAGCAAACCCTCTGCAATTTCTGCCAAACTCTACTAGCTGTTGGACAATCAAAATAGAGATGGTCTATGGTCTCCACTGCTCCATGACAAAGCTCACATTGATCTGAGGTGAGCTGAAGACTCCAGGCCATAGTTTGTCCTTGGTCGGAAGTCTCCTTTTACACAATAGCCACGCTACAATCAGAATCATTGCATAGTTCCTCTCAAGTACTCAAGAACTGATTTTTGCACGTTTAATCAGAACAAACTTGATGGGATCTTTTCATCAAACATTTATTTGCCTCGACATGTTCATGTTATTGTTAATTTATAGCTACAATAAGCACTACTAGATTAATAAAGAGGAATATGCTGAGTACAAAAGTTTAAGTTATGATGTTGCTCTTCTAGTTTTCATAACATTAACTAACCAATAATATTCAATTAAGGAGTCAAAATAACTCTATTTGGTTGACCATTTCATATTATTAAAACCTCCTCTGGAATTGGTTGTCGAATCATAAGTTATTATTATTATGATGTATTTCAAAACTGAAAATTTCGTATTTTTCGTAAGTTTCATGATCCTGAAAGTAGAGCTAAGTACTTACATAGTATTAATTATATAGAAATTAAATAAGAAAAAAAGAATCAAGAAAAGAAATTGATTATATTATGGACAAACTCCACTTTGAACCCCCTAACTTGTATCACTTTCCTATCTTGCACCTTAAGCTTCAATTTTGGACATTTTGCACCTTAAACTCTTAATTTTGAACACTTTACGTCCTAAATTCTCAAGTTTGTCCTATTTAAATCCAATCAATGATAGCTTTTGCAAAATTAACCACAGAGAACCCAACATATCAATGATAATGTGTCGAAAGTAATTAAAAAGTGCCAAGATATTATAGAAAAATAAAATAATATATTATCATTGATTTGCACCATCTTTTATCTTGTTAATTTTTCTAATAATATGGTAATTGAGACCACATAAATAAATGACAAGGTGCTAAAAATAGCCAAAAAGAAATCATTGTTGGAATAAAACGGGTATATTGTCATTAATTTTCACCACCCTTTTATCTCATTAATTTTGTGAACGTAATCATTGATTGGATTTAAATGGGACAAACTTGAGAGTGTAGGGTGCAAAATGTCCAAAATTAAGAGTTTAGGGAGCAAAGTGTCCAAAACTAAAATTTAGGTTACAAAGTCAAAAAGTGATGCAAGTTCAAGGGTGTAAAATGGAGTTAATCCTTATATTATTGACTAACAGATGCACATTTACAGACTAGTATGGTATATAATCCATGTGATGATTTGAAGACTATTTGATAAGGTTAATGTGTTTTTCTTTTTAATATAATCTAAACGAAGAAAATGACAAATATTTGAGCTTTTTAGCTTAACGGCTGATACTCAACAATTAAAATTTGAAAGAACGACAAATATGGAAATACTTAATTGTTGGCTACAACTAACAAAATGCAAAATCAACTCTTTCCAAATGCATTCTGTCAAGATTTGGTTGACGCAAAAGCACTAAAAGTTAATTTGGTAAAGTTATATCCATATATATAATGCCTATGAAATAGTTCTGCCATAATACTGAATTTATACTCAATTTAAACTAGTATCATGTTCTCTCTCTCTCTCTCTCTCTCTGAGCAAAAGACATTCTTCTAATTGTCAAAGAAAGAAATTTTCTTGTAGAAAATTAACGATAGTATGTTGGTCCAGTGGTCATACAAAAATCAATTAGCCAAACCTGAAATGGAAAAGAAATACAACGAAGCATCTATAACAACTTATCTTTTTGTAACCGATGTTCAAGTATTGATAGCTCTACATATGGTTTTTGTTATCCGTAACTAAATATAAAGCTAAAATTACAAGCATTGCTTAAAGGGAAGTAACCAACAAATTAGCTCAGTAAAGAGGGAGAAATTGGACAAAAATAATTATCTTTCAACAATAGAAGGGGCATAGTGCTACCTCCATGCGTGGTAAATGAAATGAAAATTGGTTATGTATATGGCGAATTTTTCTTACCAGTTACACTTCTATAATGTGAATTGACCAGAAAAAATGGAAAATTAAATTACTATAAATTTGCACTATGATTAAAAGTAACTTTCAGCTCTTTTCTTTCTAAGTAAGAAAAAATTGGGGGAGGGATGGGATGGATTCGGTGGTACGGGAGAGAGAGAGTATTAGTAAGAGGTTTCGACTTAAAGACCTCTCACTTGCACTAAAATTTTTTTTTTTAAAAAAAAGAAAAAGTTGTCTAGGATACAGCCTTCACATTACACACTAGAGATTTAGACTAGGCATTAAATTTCTTTCGTTCAATGTTTTTATGTAGGATTAATATAATTCATCCTCTCTTCTTCCTCTAGAAATCTGTTGATGTTTTCGTGTTGTCCTGTAATTCTTTTTAATGCTATATTTTTTTAGGTGCCTTATGATATCGTAATTTCAAAACTTTGTGTTTTCCTCTTAGCTGCTGTCATTTTATTGATGTTAGCCAATTTAGATTACACTCAAGGGTATTATTCTTTATCCATAAATGAAACAACCACTATCCATATACAAGCCTTTAAAAAAAAGATATTAAAGCCAATGAGCTAGCAATATTGTTCCAAAAAGAGTTGGCTTTCTAGTGAAAGTTCATAATTCTTTCTGTTTCTTGTAAACTTTCCTTGGCTTTTGACCGCACACTACACCATGTCAATAATGGATCTGATAATGTATACGTCTAACAGTTGTAAACGTAGCACCCCCCCCCCCCCCACACACACACACAAAAAGGTTGTAAACTTAGGATCACTTCCAGCATTTCCAGCACTCTATGGCTAATAGATTGTGACTACAAAGATCTATCTTTTGAAGTCCAAATGAATCAATCAGTTTACAAATGGTGGGCCAACCAAGTGATCTCTTCTTCCCAACTACCTCGACCTTTAAAGATTGCTCATGGTCAAACGGATTCATCACTAGCTTCATATAGCAGAGACTACAAAGATCAATCTTTTGAAGTCCAAATGAATCAGTCAGTTTACAAATGTTGAGCCAACCAAGTGATCTCTTCTTCCCAACTACCTCGACCTTTAAAGATTGCTCATGGTCAAACGGATTCATCACTAGCTTCATATAGCAGACATTTAGCCTTAGATACCAGTAGTCTCCATAGAATCTAATCCATAACATTAAGCCTCGTTCTACAAACCAACCACAAAATAACAGAACAAATCGGAACATAAATTTTTTCCCCATATCAACTGATAAAAAACTACACACAATCCTTGAAGTCGAATAGCTTTAGAGAAAATACTGTTAGGTTTATGAATAAAAGATTGTATCTCACGTTGGTCCAAGAGATAGAGAAAGAGCGGTTAATATGTAAGTAAAGGTTCGAGACCTAATGGCTTAAGATTTTGGGTCAAAGTTGGGTTCTCGACTTACATATTAGACTCTTTGGTGGACTCTCTCGAGATGTTTCCCCCTATCAAATTGGTATTAGAGTTTCAAGTTGCGAGACTAAGCTACTCATCGGCAAATAAATTCTTTTAAGAGTTGGACCAGCGAAAATTATCTTCTTGATGTTGGACTGAAGTGCAAAAGTGGACCAGATGCACCATGGATTTGGCAAAGGTTCAAAATGCAGTTTGGGTGTTGAAGAAGAGAGGGTTCATGATTGGGAGAAGAGGTGACCTTAACTGATAAGGTGGGCTTGCATTGAGTATTAAAGTGGACTTGAAAAAGGGTTTGTAGATTTGGGTTACATGTAAGGGTTACTCATGAAGGGGGAGATTTGTTAGATTCATGAGTAAAGGATTATGTCCTATATTGGTCCGAAAGATAGAAAAAGAGCGGTTAATATATAAATAAGAGCCCGAGACCTAATGACTTAAATTTTTGGGTCAGAGTTGGATTCCTGACTTACATATTGGACTCTTTGATGGACTTTCTAGAGATGTTTTTCCCTATCAAGCAATATCAGAACTTGGTTGCAAGACTGGACTGCTCACGGGCAATAAGGCAAGATTCATGGTTGGATCCTGATTGACTATTAAGATCAAATGAATTGGTGGTTATTACCAATTAAACAATTTAATAGTTGATATCCTTATTTCAATGACTTAGTAAGAAGCATTGATTGTGAAAGATGGGAAGGCGAAAAACATGGAGATACTTGACAGTAAATCTAGGCAGGTGATTCAAGAGTCAAGAAAAAGGTGAAATCCAATGTCGATTTTTGGACATGAATTGGTGGAGATTTTCTCACAACTCCAACGGTTGATACTTCATCCTAGATGATTGTTAGATTCAAATTATGTTCTTTAGGTGGTGTGGCATATGGTTTAAAAAAAACAAAGGAATCTAATTTCAAAATACCAAAAAAACTTTGATGGCAATGAATTTTACTTTGCAGGTGGAGTTTTGAAAACTATACATGGTGAGACAGTCCTAAGGATGGAAAGAAGTATGGTGATTTTACCACTTGATTGCCTCAATAGTTAGAACTCATAGTAGAGGATCCCAAGTTGCAGGTGATGGTGAAAAGAAATCTTGCAAAAAGAGATGATGAATTGAGGCACCTTCTTGCGAGTCAACTGGAGGTTGGATTCGGGGTAACTACATATGTTCATTTGTCGATTGAATCAATTTGGTGTCAGGACTGTATTGATTCATATGTGTAGTTCAGTACCATATTATTTGGTAGTTGAAAGCAAATGGTTGCTAAAAAAAATATTTGCCAAGATGGAGATTTGTTAGGAAATTGATTTAATTTCTTTTAGGCAGGTTTCTTATTTTGTATGGAAGTAACTAGTTTCCTAATTGGTTTTAGTTACTTGGAGTAGTTGTCAAAGAATTTCCTATTTTGTTTACCATTTAGAAGTTATTTTCTATTTTGTATAAGTTTATGAATTAGCATTGGTTTCTTGTTATTATGTAGTTTTTAGCCAAATGATGTTTGTACGCGATAAAAATTTCAAGTCTGCAAAACGACAAGAAAAAGAAATACACGACAAATATGTAATTTATAAAATTAGAAAAACATGCGGGTACAATCTCTGGAAGTTTCTCGAACTTATGGAGAGTTTCCTTCGATTCTTCTTCTCGAACACCAATCCAAGGGCTTCGCAGCTTGTTCTCGGATCAACCACCGATTCTTTCAAATCTTGATATGGAAGATTTGACGAACTTGAGAATATTTGAAGGCTCAAGTCTTGATATGCGGAAGACTTGAGGAGCTTAGAAACCCAGGCTTTCGTAGCTTGGAGCTTCAATACTTGAGTGTATGAGATGCCTCCTGGTGTGTCTCTCTGTGTATTTTTTTTTTTGTCTCTTTGATTTGGTTGAGAGACCTCTATTTATAGCTGTAGCAAGGGGTAGAGGTTGAAGACCTGTGTACCACTTTACTTGCAAGACGTGCAGTCATATTAGGACTGTGCCAGTTAAATATTATCTCTTCATTTTATATTTATCAATAAAGAGATAGATAATTTTCCGATTGGCCAAGCCTGTGGGGACAAGTGACGTGGCGCCGTCTGATTGGACAGGCCATTGCAGTATATAAGAGATATATATGGATCAAACGACTCTAAATATTATCTCTTTAATAAGAAATAAATATTTAAATGTCTATCCAGTAGACATGTGATATGATATGATTTGGTTGGTGGAGATATCCCTACAATTTGAATAAATTTGGAACACCTCACCCTGACACGTGGAGAAATATAATTGGCCATTTAATGACCAAATTTTCCAAGTGTACATGACGCAATATCCAATTGGATAATAATAGGCCATAAAAAATACTTTATAGGCCAATGGTAATTTTTTTTGGAATTAATTAAAATTCCATTGTCTACAAATGCCCCCTCAAAACTTGTTTGCGAAGGGTACAACTTGCACGGACAAGTTTTGACTTTCCTTAATTCCCCTAAGTTCCTTTCTTGCCAAATTGGAATTC
Source organism: Coffea eugenioides (assembly GCF_003713205.1). Lineage (NCBI taxonomy): Eukaryota > Viridiplantae > Streptophyta > Magnoliopsida > Gentianales > Rubiaceae > Coffea > Coffea eugenioides. The sequence continues at coordinate 5,799,279 of NC_040039.1, forward strand.
GAAACTTTGCGAATCAAGTCACCTAAGTAGGAAGCCAGCCGCATAAGTGATTAATCAATGACCAAATAGGCACAAAGACTTCAATGACCAAATAGGCACATAAGTGATTAATCAAACTTCATAGAATTCAATTTCGTGAGTGATTGATCAAGTACTAGTGCTCTCAATTTCCCGAGGCCGGATTATCTTACGTAGTATGTGCATTCCAGGATGATTAGATTAGGAATGCTCAATTTGAAGTCTTACATGGACTTTTCTTGAAGCTTTGCAATGTAGTGGCGTTAAAATTGATTATAAGATGACTACGTGGGATGCCACTAATCCATGCATAACTTGGTAATATCAACCTCTAGTCTCAAAACATATCATACCAATTGCTTCAAGTCCACCGCTAGGCATGTATCATCAGACACATTTCGGTGATATCAATTTCCAAGACCAACCGACCTCATATTAACTTCATATTGACAAGGCGCATCACTTGTAAGATTCGGACAAGCTCTCCAAGTTAGCGTTTGCACCCCTAGTGAGCTACACAGTCTTGTTGCCGAATTAAATTCGAAGGCTCAACAGGAAGTCCAATACAAATTGTGTTAACATTTGTCGAGGTCAACTCCAATTTTTTTAGCATTCACGGTAGCTTTTAAAATCCATAGATAGAGTTGTATAGCTTTTAAAATGGGATGCCGTGGAATGATCATTCGAACTTTCCAAGCTAATTGAATGCATAAGTACCTTCGATTTCCAAAAGATCAATCCCCTTTTTTTTTCTTTTTTTTTTTTGCCTCATATCCACCGCCCCGGTCATGCATATAATATTTCTAGGCCGAACCAGAAACCAATTGCTATCGAAGCATTCCAGGTAGAATTTGAAATCCGTTAGGATTCTATTAACTACGCATAACAAATTCTAATCAACCGAGCATGATGTCGTGAAGCCGAACTGATGTCAGAATCATAACTGACATTAAACACGAGCTCCCCATATCTTCACAAATTGATTTCAAACAATAAAGCTCGCACGGCTCCCTTCTCGACTGCACATGAGGTTACTTCCTCCCAATGTCCTGACAACAATCCATATAGGATTAGAAGTTTACTCCTATCCGAATTGGAGCCACCCTTCATCCAGATTTTCCTCGGACCCAATCGCAGTGCTACTGGTATAAATAATCAAGATTATAGCCGCGCGTTCACTCGCGAGAAGCCTAGAGACAGCAATAATTTCCCGCTATTGCCGAGTTGCCTTGTCCCTGCTACCGGCGCTTCCCCATGCAAGTGTCATTCTCGTGCTATAACTGACCTAGAGGACTCCGAATTGGACTTGGATTCCATTTGATGGAGTCCTAATAAGCGTGTATAATTCCCGAGGCAAAGCCTTCTTGCGCGAACTAAAAGGAGTCACTTGACCTGCTCTTATCAACGGAGGATTTAAGAGCGAAGACAACCCATGAATAAACAATAATTCCACTCGTGTTGGGACTTGGATTCCTGCCGACCTCCAGTGAAGCTCTCCGCTATAAAGCTCTCAAGGCCAAAGTTACAAATTCACAACTTCCTCAGAGAGCTTCGGAACTCCAGTTGCTGCCTTTTTTTTCACGCCTTACGGTTTACCCAGCAAGAGTAGCCGAATTAATTGCTAGGGACCCTTAGAGCAGAGATACTCCTTAAACGATTGAAGCGGACTAGGAAGCTAAGTGTACTTGAACTCAACTTTCTCCCGAATTTGTAGCAGAGATTCGTTCTATAAATCCTCAGGTCTGAAGCCGTGAACTTGCTCAGAGAAAAATCTCCTTTCCCTTTGTTGTGATTCACGAAGATTGTTGTTAGGAGTCGTCGCCGCTGCTACATCTTTATCTGCTGCTACCGCTACCCATTGTCTGTTAATTCACCCCAATTTGTTATCTTCGAAGCCACCAGTCGCCATTGTTGATTTGGAGGTACATACGCTGCACTTTCTATGCTTTCCCTTTTGCTTTTTTTCCCTCTTCTGTCTTCATGCCAGATACTAAGCATCACATGCATCTCTTTTTATTGCTCTTGCATGAAGCTTCAACCTTACGCATGTTGCATGTTGAACCCGTAGGATTTACATAAGCTTCCAGTCATCTCGCGGCATGGTTTCAATTTGTTTCAGATCCAATACTTAGCATCGTATTTGATCTACTTGCTCCTCCTACCAGCTAAAACATCGCATTCAAGAATTTGATCTCCACGACTCGTAAATAGCCTCCCCTGCATTGACCAGAAGTTGTTGTGCAAGCCGTTGCCGCGAAGTTGATTGTGCTCCAAAAAAAATATTTTCCTTGCTTACCAGGTACCTGAAGCTCATTTTCTTCTATTTTTTTTTCTGCAATACTTAATTGTTACGAGAAGCTTGGGTCGAGATGTCTTTCCTGCATGCCAAGAATTGGTTTCGGTCAAGGCTTTTGTAGGTTTCATCATTAGATACTTCAGTCACTAAATAGCTTCGGTCATGCTTGTCAATAAATAGCCTTGGTCAGTTGAAAGGCTTAGAGCCTCACGACTTTACCAATAAATTCTCCAATCACCATTTGAGAATGAAGCCTGGGTCTTGACTGAAAGACTAAAACGGACCGAATGGAGCATGGTTCGAAATATTATTTGTGGTGCCCTTTTATCCTTTTTTTTTTTAAATATCATTCGAGATCATGTATGCCCTTTAAATATTTTTTTGAGAATGAAGATTGACTCAAAATATTAGTTTTGAGCTATTCCCCAGGGCTGAAAATTTAATCTCAATTTGCGTACCATTTTTTTTTCTCATCTATTGGGACAATACCAAATATGATATTTGAGCAAGAATTTCCCCCTTATTTTTGCTAGAACTCTGTCCTTAAAAAAAAATTTTTTTTGCCCCCCAAATATTCCTACTATACATGATTTTGATCTAAACTTTGTCAACTTGCCTCTTTGTAGACAACTCAAGCTGCGCTTGAAGAGGGGTTCGAAACAATTCCGGAGATTTGAGAAGAGGCAACCAATTAGGTAATTTAATTACCAAACTTCTTGCACGAAGCTCCTGCATCCTCTAATATTTTCTTTTACAAAATTCCAGCAATCATGCAAATTAAGGACTACGCCGTGCCAGTGCCGCATATTTCACTGACGGATGAACGGGGAGGAATTCAATCAAAGAGCTTGTCACTACATGTTTACAAACCAGCAATCGGCCCGCTCGCTGAATCCTTCATACCCCTTGAAGGATGCTTTCATCTCGAAGATTGGACTAGCAAGTGGACCAAGGAAGTAGTGGCACCGTCGACTTTCTCCACTACATCGAGGGAAGAAGAAGTGGTCGTATTAAACTCGTCACTTCACAATGGAGACCCAGAAATAGCTAAATTCACTCTTCCGTTCGTGGGATTCAATGTTGACAAAGCTACATGGAAAACCCCTTCGTCATTCTTCGGTGAGGCGTGCTTCACCTCCCATTATTGGGAGTGGGTTGAGGACATGCTTGGAAGGTATAAAGACATACTCACACGCGCTGGCATATTTGAAGCCGTCTACGCGTCGAGATACTCCTACGACCGCTGTGAAAATATCTTGCGAGCCTTCTTCAAATATTGGTGTCCCTCGACGAACACACTTCATACGCCCGTTGGGGAGTTGTCCATCACACTTTGGGACCTTTATCGACTTGGTGGCCTTTCAATCGATGGCACGTTTTTCGATGAAGTCGTTCCTTCGGCGTGGGAGCTCCTCACTCGTGACAAAGAAGGGAAACCACTTCTCCCTGAGAGTTGCAGGCATCTTTTTTTGGCTTACTACCACCTCTGGACGAATGACCAAGGTGTATGGATGAAGGACTGGATTCGCTTCTGGTTCAAAGGAGAGGCTAGGTATAGGGCTCCTCCGAGTAGAGTAAATAGAAGAAAGACTACCTCTAAACCAAAAATGACTTACAACCCTTTTGGAAGCGTGGAGCCTTACGACCTCGCCGATACGAATGACTTCAATGTCCCTTTTGACACCCTGGGTATCCCAGGGTCTCTAAGAAAGGAAACCTATATTGCGGCATTCATGGCGTGTTGGATTTGCAAGTTCCTTTTGCCAAGCAAAAAGGTCGACCGTATTCGCCCAAGTGTTTTCAAGGTTGCATGCTTAATGGCTACAGGGAAAAGATTTTGTCTTGCAATTCCCGTCCTTGCGAGCATATATCATGGGTTGAGGGAGATCGTCCACGCCCCTAACCTTGGAGAATGTGGGGTAACTTTTCCAATCCATTACGTCTATGCTTGGATTGGCCAATACTTCGATGTATATTATGAAAACCATCAAGTGAGTAGCCACCACGCGCGCATGACAAGATTTAGTGGTGAGAAAATGGCAATATTTTATGGCCAATTGGAAGCTGAGGAAATTTTCAAAGAAACGAATCCTTTGATGCTTCCTAAATCGTGCTGGACTGAGAATGAAGAAAAGGCGTTGATCGATGACGGATCCTTATCATCAAGACTCACGAGCTACTTCATTAGTCAACGCTCTTGCCATTTAACTCTACGTAAGGACAATACTTTCATTACTGAAAAATATAATCCTTGCAGGTTCAGCAGGCAATTCGATTTTTGTCAGGACATCCCCAACAACTTGAAAGAGATCACTCACACTTATACCTTAGGTGAAGCTATTCAACTATGGGATTCCTCAGTTCGCACTCAGACGCGGTCTCGGATGACTATACCCATGCACAGGAAGCATCCATTGATCACAAAAGACTATGATGCCTGGTGGTCGACTCGGTCAAATAGTGTCTCTTCAACTCCCTTAAAATTCACCGTTAAGATCCCTCAGCAATCAGTGAAGAAGGGTAAGGTTACCTCCGCCAATGAGCCAGTGCATCATGATGGAGTTATAGAGATTGTAACGGATCTTACCTCATCCACTTTGCGGAAGAACAAAACCATTAGCGGCCCCTTGGAAAACGTTGTTACAAGAAATAAGTCTTCCAAGGACTCTCGACAGGTCATCAAAGAGGCGCAACCAGTGATTCCCTCAGAGAAGATGCCGCCCAAGGTTTCAAAATCTTTATCAGTGACTCACATAGAAGAAGATGTCGAAATTGAAACGATGGACGATCGTGATTCTCTCGAGGCTATAGAACAGGAAGGGACTCAAGCTCGGGGCATCGAATCTACCCAAAGAGAAGCCCATTCGTTGGCGAGTGGCAGTAGTAGTCAAGACCGTCATTGGAACCGATCGAAGAAGAGGACATCTTCTGATTTGGAGGAAATTTCCTTTTCACCACCGTCGGTTGGAGTGTCGCCGCTTAAGGTAATCATATCTTCCTTTTTTTTTTTCTTTTTTTTCTTTTTTAAACCTTCATAACACTTTTTTTTTTCTTCAGCCCCCACTTCTTGAATTCCACCAAGAAGATGGTACCAACTCACCAATTGAACTTGAGACCGATGCTATAATTCCAAACAAGAAAGGTGACGGAGTCGTTATCAGCATCCCAAAGCAACTTGCCCCCAGTGGAGGCGCTTTGTCAAAGAAAGAGCTGACTAATTTGCACGAAATCCGGAAAAAACCTAAGGTAGCATTGGTTTCAGAATTTCATGGTCAAAAATTGATCCAGGCGCATCGAAGGAAGTACTTGCAGAGTTTGTGGATGGATTTTCGCTGACAGATTCTTGACACTCCAACTGAGCAGATCTCTTCTTTAAAAGAGTGTGCAGAGGAAATCATTGCGAAAATCACAAGAACGGATCCTACCAATGGTCTCCCTTTAAAAGATCACTTGATGGAATTGTTTGCCAAGGCGGAGGCATATGATGTTCTGGCATCCTCATCGTGGGAAAGGATGAGCAAAGAAACACATGCAGAACTCCTTTCTAACGCGACCGTCCAACTCGAGAAAATTAAGGCAAAGGAAGAAGGACTAACTTGTCACTTGCAAAGTCTTGAAGAAAAGTTGCAGTCCATTGAAGACAGGAAGAAGGTTCTGCAACAGGAACTCATCAGTTTGGAGAAACAAGGCCTGGAAATCAGTTCGACTATCGATCAAAAGCATGAGACCTTCAAGGAGATCCAGGCTGAAATAACCCAAGCGCATGATGAGCTATCTTCCATTGAAAATACTAACATCATGACTGATGACGCAATGAAGGAACTTGAAGACATGAAATCTGCACTTGAATCATATAAAGTAGCTGTAGTGGAATACAAATTTGATATTTAGACTTTCCACCATGTTCTTCTTTTCCTTGAATTATTTTATCACTCATTTTTTTCCATGTAATGAGTTTTTCTTTTGAATAATAAAATGCTTTTCATTTCTTATCTCTTGTTGTTTTTTTTTTTAAAAGAGAAAAGAACTCAAATGGAGCATTTTATTTTTTTTTATATTATTTTTTTTTGGAAAGAGAAACTTCTTTTTCATTTTTTTTTTGTAAGGGACAAGGATTTGATTTAGAGCGGTGTAACTGAACTTAGAGGATGCCCTCCAAGCTGCCTACGTATCCCAACAAAGGAATCAAGTCACACGTAGTTCCTGCCGTTCACATTTTAACCTCATGCGGGCCAAGAGTATCTATTTGTTTACCACCTTAGACTTGGTGGGGTGTTTCAGCAGTTTAACCACATACTACACTATTGGTGGTTGCCATCCACAGTTTTAGCTCATGCGGGCCAGGAGCATCTATTTGTTTACCACCTTAGATTTGGTGGAGTGTTTCAGCAGTTTTACCACATACTACACCATTGGTGGTGGCCATCCACAGTTTTAGCTCATGCGGGCCAGGAGTATCGCGCGGTTCCGATTATGCATAGTACCTTTTTAGGTACTTGCCATTGATGGGGCCAACCATTAATCCATCTTCAGCAACCAACTTGTATGAGCCATTTGTATATATTTCTCGAACGACATATGGACCATCCCACTTAGGAGTAAACTTTCTTTGTCCCCCATGAGTGAGAATGATTGGTCTCCGAACGGCGAGCACTAACTCTCCAATTTGAAAAGAGCGGGGTCGAACGTGCTTATTGAATGCCTTTGAAAGGCGAGCCTGATAACACTCAATC